>NW_004797696.1:391076-407347 GCF_000002075.1 Aplysia californica
ACACACACACACACACACACATACATACATACACAGGCACATGCACGCACAGTCACTCACATACACACACACACACAGATAAACAGACTCTATTATAAGCATTTTATCTCCCTCCCCCGGCCCTACCTTGCACACAGAACAAGACAGAGGTCTCGCAGAAAGCTAACTCAACTCATTGACATTCATACTTTCACGAAATGGGAGGTTTGGCCGCGAACATGTGCTGTATTTATATAGTATTATAAGAGAAGAATGTGTTTAAATTCTGCCCTTTTTGTAGATTTATGAAGCTTCGCTTAGCAGGATAAGCCTTTCCACTATAAATACTCCGAGCTCCAGCACCTGTCTTTATCTAATAATAATAATAAATAGCTTTTGTATAGCGCATATCCTCGCTCAACAGCAGGCTCTATGCGCTTTACAGTATATTATTACCCTACCAGACCATAGAACACTCCAAAACATTCTCAACTTCTGCGGAAGCATACAGTGCAAGCTGCGGATTTCACGCGCTCAAACACTATCAAACTGACGAGATCTTTCTCTGTCTATAGCTGGGTACCCATTTCCACCTGGGTGAAGTGAGGGAAATTTGTGCAAAGTGCAACGGACACAACGTCGGGCCCCTGACGGGATTCGAACCCACGACCTTACGGTTGCGAGTCCGAGAGCCTAACCACTTTAGTCTCTATATAGATTCTTTCTGCTCTCTACCCTATCGTGTGATAAAGCAGGCGATTTCCCCCCCCCCCAGTGCAGCTCGTTTTGTGACTCTGGAACAGAATGAACTAAGACTTATAATGTTGCACATGAGGCAGGAGACATGAGCTGTTTGTCTCAGGGGAACAATCAATATTTTTAATCCCATGTATTTTATTGGGAGCGCCAACAAGGCACAGGAGTAAAAGATGGAAAGGGTATTTTGTTATGGCTCTGCTGTAGAAGGGGGAGTGGGGAAGGAAAGGGGGGATTTTAGGAATACTTCTTTGGTAGTGATAGTGATAACAGTAACAATAAATATGAAAAGATTTCTCTTGAATTGGTTTGTATTTTTTTCCGTTTACAGTCTCCTCCCCTCACTCCTACCCCACTCCTAGCCCTGTCTCTCTCTGTCTGTCTGTCTGTCTTTCATCTGTATTTCTTTCCCTCTCTCTCTCCTTCCTACCCCTTCCATGGAATGGCACAAGATATAACAATGTACTTCTGTATGTAGGATTTGTTGTGCAAAAGATCATTCACCTAAACATTGCATTTTCTTCTTCAGGTGTTGGTGTGGGCATGCTGATGTGTTCAGCGATCGTTTGCATTTACTACAATGTCATCATCGCTTGGACGGTATATTATCTAGTGATGTCATTCAGAGCAGTATTGCCTTGGTCTCACTGTAACAACGGATGGAACTCCGAATTCTGCATCGATGATTCGAATCGAAATCTTGAGCCCAATGTGACAGCTAACATTACTGGCAATATGTCTGACATTGCTACTACAGTAGCCAGTGCTGTAAGTGCAGCTGTTAACATCACGAAGAACAAGACTATTCCAGCTAGCGAGGAGTTCTGGGTGTGAGTATTGTCGTAACTTTATAAAATTTGATTATATTTTCTTATTCGAGCCTATTACGTTATTATTTTCATGCTTTAACTTCACCACACATTTTCTACTTTTTAATGACTACATGTTCTATTATTAGTGGAATACAAATACTATCATGTGTTGTGATGGAACCATGGTAAAAACTACTATGCCTACTCTAATTTTATATTATCATATTTTATTGTAACTCATCCTGGCGGACAAGAAATAATCAATAGAAAGTTAGGTGACAAATTGATTCAGGCAACATTAAAAATTTAACAAAGGTACATAATTGTACTCCATCTTGTTCATTACAGACATGATGTCCTGGAACAAATATACACATAATTGCATGCTTTGTCCATTACAGAAGTCACGTTGTTGAGCAAATACAAATAACGAACTCCATCTTGTTCATTGCAAACGTAATGTCCTGGAGCAAATATACATAACTGCACTCTTTGTTCATTACAGAAGTCATATTGTTGAGCAAATAAACATAATGAACTACATCTTGTTCATCACAGAAGTCACATTGTTGAGCAAATATAAACATAATGAACTTTATCATCTTGCTCATTACAGACGCCATGTCCTTGAGCTGAGTGACGGCATTGAGAGTCCAGGTGTACTGAGATGGCAGTTGTTGCTCTGCCTGATCTTTTCCTGGTGCTGCGTCTTCCTCTGCTTGTTCAAGGGTGTCAAAGTTCTTGGAAAGGTTGGTGTCCACTCAGCATATGTACAAAGTTAGTGGTCATGTGGGTTTTACAAACTTTTCAGCACTTTAAGGGTGTAAGATGTCTAATTTTGATGTCCACCTTCGACAAGACTGGGCAGGTTTGTAAGAGTGTTAATAATTCCGCAAACAACCCAAATTAATAAAAACTTCCCATTTGTTTTCGTTACTGTAAAGTTGAAACATAAATTAGTGATATCACATAGTATCAATCTAGATATTTTTGCATGAGAGCCTATTATTTTACCTCTAGATTGAATAACCCCCAGCTACCCATTATGATTATTTTTGTAAATTTCTGAATTCTTTTTCGATCAGGTGATGCACTTTGCTGCTCCCTTCCCATATCTTGTTCTCATGGTTCTTCTGGTGAGAGGGTGCACTCTGCCCGGTGCTATTGAGGGCATTAAATTCTACATTGTGCCTCGCTGGGAGAAGCTTGCTGACTTCAACGTAAGTAACTTGCAAAAAATGATAATCCACCTTTTGTGCTTCTGTTAAGATTTGACTGATTTTATGACTGTTCAAATTATAGGAACCAATAAAAATAAGAGTTCTTAGAGGCTGTGTGTGGTCCTAATTTTTTGCTACTGAGAATGTTGAACAATTGCCAATGCATTGAAAATAAATTAGGAGCAGCAGAAATTTTATGTGGTTTCCTGGAAGGAGACTGTTGAGAAATTCAAGAAAGGAAAACAAATCGAATGAGATAGTGTAAAATGAAGTCCAAGTGGGATGCTCACTAAACAAATGTAATTTCTGGGACACTTAATAATCTACATAGGCCTTGAACATCTTGCTTTCACTGGAAAAGTAGACCAAGAGCTACTTACAAGGAGAAACTGAACAAACAGGAGAAAAGGACAAAAAAATTAGTTCAAATTTTTTTAAAATTCAGAAGACGTTTATAAAGGTTTGTCATTTTAATGGTACTTTGTCTGTTCTGTTTCAGGTATGGGGAGATGCAGCTCTGCAGATCTTCTACTCAGTTGGAATGGCATGGGGAGGAATTATCACCATGGCTTCTTACAATAAGTTCAACAACAACGTCTACAGGTATGATGTCGGAGATATCGTGGCTTGGTGTCCCCTGAATTACTTCACAGTAATATAATGTGTCACGATGTTGTGGAGTCAGGAACTGGTCAATTTTTGGGAATGTGCAGTTATTGGTATCATCTTAAAGCTTGTTAACTTGTCTTACTTTTGATTAAAAATAAATACCCATTATTTTGAAATGAAGTTGAGATATTTGCATTGAAGGAGGTGGAGGTTGCCTGGTTTCTGACGTAAAATTAGTCCTTGGTAGCTAAAAATTTACATGATATTTATGCCTTTAATTAAAATTTGCACTAAAATCCACGCAGAAATCAGTTTTTGAATGGACATAAAAGTATTGAGTCAAAAAACAAAAATTGTATAAAAATTGCTATCCCGCAGAAAAAAAATGCCCTTTTCTTCGATTTCATTAGATCTATTTTGATGAGCACGTGATTTCACCATGTTGCTTCACATTTTTATGATATAAAGCTCATCATTTTCAAAAGTTTCTAGTTTTCATTGTTGTTAAAGGAAGCCTGTGGTGGAAATATTATTTTTTTGGTGCTCTTAATGTAGCTCAGTTCTTGTTGACAATTATTCGAAAAGCCTGGAAATTATATTTTCCATCAATGAACAATTATATCTGATCTGTGATGGATTTTGATGTAAAGATATTAAGGCAAGTAACATTTCCTGAGTTACCAAAATGGAATTTCCTTTGTCTTCAAGTGGGAAAAACTTTGGTCCGACCAGCTCCCCTGAGAAATGTATTTCTGACATCCACTCTTATCTCTTATTTTCATCATGAATTTCTCAGATGTGACTAGCTTTTTCCTCAAAGGTATTTTTCTAAGAAAGATAATGGCCATTTGTGATGTGTTCTCACAGAGTGTTAAAATTGAGTTGGAATCACTATTTTTTATGATTTTATTGTTCTACATTTTCTTTTTTTCTTTCAGGGATGCCATGTTGGTACCTTTCATCAACTGTGGTACGAGTCTTTTCGCTGGATTTGTCATCTTTTCTGTCCTAGGCTTCATGGCTCATGAGGGCAAAACAACTGTGGAGGAAATTGTCGCAAAAGGTGAGGTCCACAAGTGATGTCTAAAAACTGAATGAGAAAACACATCGTGGAGTTATGTGATGTACTTTCATTGTGTTGTTTGTTGGGAATTTTTCACATCTTATTTTTTTCTTCTTAAAAGTAAGAATCATTTGTTAAAAAAGGCTCCCACAAGCTTTGTGCTGATATAGTTGCTGTCAAAGGGAATAATTATGTGTTATAGAGGTCCTGTTTTCTATGGTGTATAATTTTGGGCTGTAGTATGACATGACTAAATGTGCATTCATGTAACAAGTAGACTCTTTTGAGCCTTTAATGTGTCAATCTTCAAATCCTTCTGCCATTTCTCGTGTTTCCTTTTGACACACTATATTATCTTTGTGGATGAAAAAAATGTCAATAGTAAAATTGAACCTTCTGAAGTATTAAAGTATCATGAATCCCCCGCTCCCCCACACACACATGCAATGATGATTAAAATTGTATTTTTCTTCTCTCTCCCCCCCCCCCCCTTCCAGGGCCTGGTCTAGTGTTTGTAGCTTACCCAGAAGCTATTGCAAAGTTGCCTGTATCTCCTCTGTGGGCTGTTTTGTTCTTCCTTATGTTCTTCACCATTGGTCTGGATAGCCAGGTAGGGTGGCACCCACTAAAATATGTATTGACTTTACAGTCAGTGGCAAAAGGCTTGGCCACACCCCATCTCCCTCCTCCATTTTCAGGGCATTGTGGACTCATTCAGCACGTGCTTAAGGGAATCTGGGGATAGGAGGTTGCGATGTTATTGCAGTTTGGGGGAGTTAACTTTAGATCATTATCTGAGATTTGCTTCATAGTGATGGGTTCCTTTGGCACTGCTGACTTCAAAAGAAAAAATAATTTGTAATTTTTTGTGTTCTGGTTACAAACGTTTTGAAATAATTGCTCAAATGATAAGATAAAGCATCAGTGCTACTTTCACTTTCTAAAAGATTGGCATTTGTCCATGAAGTACTGAAATATACCTCTGAACACTGCATAGCTTCAATACATATGTTCTAGCTATTTAGATTTCTTTTCTTTACCTTTTTGGTTCAGGGATGCTCACTTCAAGTGTGATTGATTCAAATGTTTGATTTCTTAACCTCCATCATAACTAGTGCATTCTGGTCTTTCTCTCTGTGTTCTGTCATTCCCTGAGAGGGGAACAAGGAATGCTACCATACTATGGTACTCCATTCTGAGATGATGTTGCCTGCACTTAGCCTTTTTGAAGATGTGCAGACTAATCGCATCATTGTGGTAATGATGATTCATCTTATTTTGACTTCCAGTCAGATTTTCAGGTCTTCCTTGAAATCTCTTCCCCTTTTCATTGTTTTATTGCTCACTCACACTTATTGTAAACATGAAATTGAAGCCCTCCACTCCCAACCCCCCCCCCCCCCAAAAAAAAATTTAAAAAAATGAAAAAAATATTTAAAATTTGAGAGAACTTAAAAATGACATTGGAGGACCAGGTTTGTATAGTGAGAGGGCAATAGAACTACTAACTTTGAGCATCCTTGAATTTCAATTCGAGAATAGGAAAAATTGAGGAAATAAATACTTGTTTGGCAAATGAATATCGCATTCCAAAGTTAAAAAAACCCCTGAATGGTATCAAAACTCTTTTAGATTCATGAACATATTTATTGAAGCCTTTGAAGCAATATTTGGTTCTCTTCTTGTGATTTTGCTCACAGCAAGAGAGATGAGTTCACTTTGCCCCTTTTTTTTCCTCTGGGTAAAAAAATGGTTAGTAACACATGAAGTTGTGGGCTTTGTTTAAGCTGAAGACATTGCTTGATATTTGCTTTAGAGAGTAAAAGCTACATAACTAATTTTTTTTAGTTGAAGAGGTCACATAATGTGGTAACGGTTGCACACGTATGGCATTTATTGATGCATGCAGCCTAACTCATAATTTCCCCTCAGACGAGTGTCAAAGCTGATGCCTTGTTGATCTAGAAAATCTGAATTTGTGCTTTCTTAAACGGGAAGATGGTGCAGTTTTATTTTAAAATCAGGTTTTGGATCTTAAAGCCACTGCAGCATGCTCTGTTTGCAAATGGTTTAGTTAAAGTTAACAAAAACAGCTCATTTAAGAACCAGTGCTTTTATGCAGCTGCAAAATGTTTACCTCAAGTCTGTTCTTGAGTTGAATTCCAAATGCTGAAAGATGCAATGATATATATATATTTAAATATGAATATCTATGTGGGGCAATCGGGATAATTTTTGTGGGCTATACGAATCTTTTGATTTATAAAAACTCATCAGAGAGAAGATCAGAACTGCTGGTCAGGAATCAGGTAAGTTTGGGCTGCTCGTTTATTTTTGTTGTGTTGAACTGTGCCTGTCATTGTCCTATTGAGGATACAACTTATGTGGTATTGGTGGGCTTGGGGGAAGATAGATGTGTCCGTTCTTTATGTTTTCTTACAATGTGTATACATGTACCTGCTTTTTTGTTTGTTATCTCAGTTTATGCATATACTGTGACATTGTCATTGTGTATAAGATAATATGATTTACATTCAAGTTTGGATGTGAGTGGTTGTGCAGCTAAAACTGATTTAAATCCTATAACGAATTTAAAAAGGGAATGTGTATGTACTTTCAGGGTAGGGGTGGGGTGGGGGTGGGGGTGGGGGGGCTGGCAAAAGAGGTGAGGTGCAGGTGGTTGGGGAGGTATCCTTACTGCTACTTACTGAAATATAATTTGTTTAATCTGAAGAAATTAGTTTATATTTAAATCATCTTTTTGGATTAAAATTGAATAGCAAGGGGTTCTTACAACAATTATAATCCTGTAAAGGAGGGAGGTAGGGAGGGAGAGAGAGAGAGAAAGAGAGTGAGAGAAAAGAGAGAGAGAAAGAGGGAGAGAAAAGAGAGGGAGAAAGAGAGAGAGAGAGAGAGAGAGAGAGAGAGAGAGAGAGAGAGAGAGAGAGAGAGAGAGAGAGAGAGAGAGAGAGAGAGAGAGAGAGAGAAAAAAAGAGAGAGGGAGGGAGAGAGAGAGGGGGGAGAGACAGAGAGACAGAGAGAGAGAGAGAGAGTGAGAGAGAGAGAGAGACAGACAGGTAGACAGACAGACAGACAGACAGAGAGAGAGAGAGAGAGAGAGAGAGAGAGAGAGAGAGAGAGAGAGAGAGATTTTACCTGATTTTTGCATATAATCACTTACCACAAATCAGCTTTATTTAAGTGTTTCCTGATAACTCTGTCAGCCTTGGGCATAAAGAATGATTTATTTTCAAGCAGGAGGTGTGGAGTTGAGATGGGGTGACAGGGAGGTATGGGAGGGGGATGGGAGGTGAGGGGGTGATGCAAGGAGGGAAGGCGGAGTACATTTCAGCTTCTTTTTGTTTGTTTTTATTGCTAAACCCATCTACTCTTTTGTCATGTTTTTGAATGTGTGCTCCAAGTCTTGAAAATTTGTTTTGTGATGAAAGTATTAAAAAAATCGTCCAAAATGTTTTTCAATTCTTCTGCAAGGACGGAAAAATTTGGCTGAATTTGGGGAGATCAACGCATTCTGGAGGCGAAGGTTCCACCCTTTTCTTCTCGACAGGCTTGCCTTAGGTTTTCATTGAACTGTTACCTAATTAAGAACTTTCGTTATCTACATGCTCCACTTTTGTTGTCATTTAACTATGTTTGCATTCCTTCATCGTTTCATCCTGTGAAATACATTCATCACTACTATTATTGTGGTATCCCATTTCATCTATTTTTTCATGATATTATGAAAGCCCTAGTATCATTTGTTTGTACACTGTTTTCATTGTTCATCCATAAAACTGTGAACTTATCAAGTGGTTTTCTTGCACTTTGTATCTTATGCTGATTTACATTTGGACTCGTCAGTTTCTGGAAAATCTCTGCTAAGAAAATGCTTTATTCTTTAGGCTTGAATGTTCTGTGTGAATGAGAAAAGAATGGGTTCCTGTCCTGGACATCCTAAAAAACAACAGAAAAATCTAAAGTTATATACTGATTTTTTTTCCTTAAAATTTACATCTCGTAAGAAAATGAATTTTAAGTCCACAGTCTTATCTTAATCACTCATTATCTTTTTTTTTTTTTCACACCTGTATGATTGTTTTAAATGATGTTGCTAAGACCATTGTACTATATTGCTTTTGTAAAATTGTTATTTCCTAGCCTAGGCTTGTTGTGAGATTTCCCTTCCCCCCCACCCCCACCCACACCTTTTATCGACAAATTGTCTTCCCTTGTCAGCTTAGTTCAGGAGTTGTCGAACTGTCTAATTATAATTTTGTCTTCTGTTTTGTTGAAATATAACATCTCACAATAACAGCCAAGCCCCACTTTCACTCATGAGGTCATGCTGGAATGTTTATGAAAAATGATAATGATGAAAAATTACAGTGGAAATTTTGTGTGCTATGCCCTGTTTTCCCCCCACAAATTAAAAAAATCATTAGACATAGACGAAAATAAAATTATTCTAAAGTTGCCACCTTTAGAAGATGAGCATATTATGAAGACTCATCAGAAAAAGAAAAAAATTGTTGCCAGAGTGTTTAAGAGGTGTTTAAAGTTTTGAATTTTGCCAAGGATGGATGTAAAGAAGTCCTAATTCGCCTTGGACTTGGTTATTTTAAAGGTAACATTTTATGTGAGCTTCATTAATAGTGATATAGATGTAACATTTTTTCCACACTGTAAAATTTTCAGAAGATCGTTTGAGCGAACTATTTTTTCAGTGAGAAGTAGTTGATATAGTCTGATTTTGTAATGGTCATATCCTCTATCTGGTATCCACTCAATATTGTGAACTGGTCGTGTCTTACAATCTCTAGTTTCTATTTAGGGGTCCACTTAATTTTGATTTGTCAAATGGGGAGTCCAAATATTCATTGCCCTCATTTCTCTTGGTTTAATTTGTCATGTGTTGACCTTCTCTATGTAGTATTGGAAATTAAACATAGTCACCTGCCTGCTATATAAGCATGTTTTTTTTAATGAATGTGTTGGATTGTAGGCCTACTATCATAAAGGGATTAAATTGATTATGCTGCAAAGACTTGAAATGAGACGAGATCATCAGATAGAAGAAGTGGCCATTGCATTGCTAGAAGTCTTCTAATGATTTGATTGATAACTTGTCAGAAAGTGTATTTTAGGTTCATGTTTCCTGGCCTGATTCAAATGAAATGGGTTTAAATATTGATAGTGAAGGGAGAGAGGCTCTGTTTTGACAAGAGCTGATGTAAATATCCCAAGGACCTCATGTCAGTTGTTGCAATAAAATACATGCTTCCGAAGTTATGTGTGATGTAACTGTTAATGAAGAGATGATATTGACATTGACTCACTGACATAGTGATTTGTCTTCCAAATGAAAGTTTTTTCTAAAACAAGTTTGTTTTAAGTAACTTACCTCGTCTTGGTTTAAAAAGAAAAAAACAACAACCCTAAAACATTGATGGCAGTCTAAATGATTCTGTGTCTGTAATTTATATTTGGGATGGGCAGATGAGAGATGTAGGCTGGCTTTCTAGTAGGTATTTAAAAGGATTGACCAGAAGATAGGCTCAGTTACTAGATTAGATTGTCTGTTTCATTTCTTTTGGGTTCCAGACATTTTGGAATTGAGCAAGAATGTCTTCTTTCCTATTTCTATGGTATGGATGGCAGCAGCCTCTCTTCTATAATTAAAATTTTACAACACTAAATAGTCAACTGGAAAGTACTCAGTATGACAGATCCTTCAAAAATCGAAATTTTAGCCCGCTTAGGAGTTGATGTTGTATGCACCACGGTAGTGTCAGTTTTGTAGATAACAGCAGAAGATTTCTAGTCTAGTTATCAAGACTGGAAGCAAAACTGCATTCAAGAAAGCATGACCTCCTGATATTCCCCTTGCCTCGTCACCTGACAGCATCTCAGCACGTACTTCCTCAGCTTCCCTTATTAAGTGCATGGTTCAAGTCATCATTTGAAGTTTCCCTTTGAAATAATGAACAAGCTTCTTCAAAGGAAATGCAGATTGTCATACATCTGTGACAGCAATGAAAATAACTGTTTCAGTATCTCTTTACTTTGGCCTCATATTGAAGCCTCCAAAGACTTCATGAGGTGAGGTCTAGCTTGTTAAACTAATTGAACGTTATTCAAATTTTTCTCAAATGAAATGTGATGACTTGAGCCCTTCATGCCTGATTGCAAATGTACTGAAGTATTAGATATATTTCCATGTTTTTATCTGGAAGAAAAATATGTTCTAAATTATTTGTAAAATGTCTTGTTTAAACTTCTCTTGTACTCACTGTACATATTTTTTCTCTCTGTAGTTTGGAATGTTTGAGACCATCCTGAGTGGTATCATTGATGAGTACCCACACTACCTACGCAACAAAAAAACGATCATCACTGCCATTGCCTGCTTTGTGGAGTTCTTGCTGGGAATGCCGTGCATCACACAGGTGAGTCATCACTTTCACTCAAACATGAACAGAAAAGCATTTGACAAACTTCAACTGTTTTTAAATTTGCTCACTTAGACAATGTGTTACAAGAATATAATATATATATATTGCAAACTCTGCTCATAGTTGCTATATATTGCATATGTAATATTATGTGTGAGGCATCGTGGTGAAATCACGCACTCATCAATAGCCTATAATGGAATTGAAAAAACTGACATATTTCTCCAGTTTGACCATTTTGATCAAATTCTGGTTTTTTGACCTTTTATGTTAATTTAAGAACACATTTCTGTATGGATTGACTGAAAAACATTGATTACAGGCACACAAAATGTACAATTTCAGTTTCCAAGGACTCTCAAGCTATGGAAATCACAAAGCTTTGACAGCCATTTTCCAAAACCAGGCGATCACTCCTCCTTCAATTGCAAATGTCTCGAATTTTATTCCAGATAGATTGGTATTTTAAAAATACAAAACAAAGGAAATGAGCAAGCTTTAAGATGATATCAATAACTCTACATGCCCAAAAATTGACAAATGCCTGATTCCTCTACGTCATGACACATATTATGTGCAATATACAGCAACTATAATTCGAGTTTGCATTTTTTTTTGCTCACTTGAAAATGTTAAGAATGAGGGGGTGGATGGAGAAGGAAAGTGAGGTGGAGGAGGAGGGAGCCACCTTTCTTTTAGTTCTTTCCCTATCTTCCTATTTCAGTGCTGTATTAACTCTTTCCGGGCGTATTGCCGATATATCGGCGCGAGTTCGCACCCCTTGCGGACGTATCACCGATATATTGGCTATGATAGGGTGCCCCAGGATTGTTTCATTTTAACACGATCCATCATTTATAATTACTTTTTATTGCTATTGAAAAACTCGGAAAGGATGTAGGAAACGTTTTTAAGAATTGTCAAAGCGTAAACGAGTGAATTAGTTCTTGCAGTCTTGCATCAACAGAACGATGTAACCGGACTCAGTATAAATATTATAACTCAAACAAAAATTGGAATATTGCTTTCAAATAAAAAGCTGCGCCTTCAGAAATTTCTTGGCCTATAATAAGATTGCTATGCTTATTTGTTTTCACAAGTTTGGTGAATGTAATTTTTATCCATCAAAATGTATTTTTCTCATCACCATTTCTAACCCTTTTAATGCATACTTATGTTAAAAATTAATCCTTGTTTCTTATTGGGATGTATTCCTCATTCAATTTCCTTCAATTTGATATATCATATGTTATGTTTTGAGGGATGGTTTTGCTTCTATGAACTTATTTTGTACTCCATTTGCATAGGCAAATTGAGCCACAAGTTAATTATGTCTAGACACCAAAAAATAAGTCCGGAAAGAGTTAATATGCTGACAATAATAACTGCTGAGCTACTGCACTCAAAGACCATTTTCTGCCAGTGTTTTGGAAATTGTTGCTGGTGATAAAACAGGAGGTTATTTTTTTTAGTTTGTTGGTAGTATTTCTTATTTCTTTTGAACCTTGGCACTCTAAGCCCCCAGGATTCGTGAAATTGAGTGCTTGTGAGTTTACATCTAAATTGATACCACAGCATATTAAGGCCTATGTTCACTGTGGAGAGGGTAAATATAGCAAAGGCCTGAATGAGCTCTCAGATACCCATAGGTGTAAGAAATATAACTGAAGTAAAATAATTCATTCTTACATTCTCTAAACGTATGGAATGCACGTGATAGGAATGATGGAGGAAAATGGTTTATTTTTTGTTGCTGACAAGCGAATGCTAAAGAATTTGAATCTTATTTGGTGTGAGTTGCAATAAGCCCATTTTATTGTTCACAGTTCTCTAGTCCAAATTTCCAGGGAATTGTAACCTTCTATTGTGTTTTCCCTGCAGAAAATTTAACTCCATATAGTGGTACTCTTTTACTTTCAGTGGCAGAAAATATTCTTTGATATATTGAGTTTTACTTAGAGTGTTATGTTGAACCTGCAAGCCTAGAATTCAGGCCTTTTATATTAAAAGATAGGGTTACCTCAGGGAAAGGAGAATAAAAGTAAATGAAACAGCAAAGCCTGCTCAAGTTAAACAATCAGAAGATTTAACTGTTATTTTCTAATTGATGATGTTTCGCTTACTTTATTATTCCAAAAAACTAATGATGATTTTTGTGTGCATTAATATTTTCAGGGAGGAATCTATGTGCTGCAGATCATGGACTGGTACTGCGCCAGCTTTTCCCTCATGTTGATCTCTATGACTGAATGCCTGGCTCTGTCATGGTGTTATGGTAAGTTCATTCTGTTATGCTGTCCAACTGTTTGTTTTAATTGTGAGTCATATTTTAAAGCAAAACTTGTACATATTATCAAATTAGAAATTATAATTTTGTGAGGTGAGTCACACTGTGATGCACTTACATGTTTTGAACATTTTTCAATATATTGATTCTCTTTCAATCGATAAGATCCTATTAAGAAAGGCCCTCTTTTTATCTTTAACGTACACGAGGAAGATGAAATGAGAGATTTTTTACTCTTTTTTTGCAGCAAAATTATTCCTAAAAACACAGTCTAAGAATTTGTTTTTAAGACAACTGAGAAAGTAGATCTTTAAGTGTAAATACTAAGTAGCAGCACCCAAAGGGTACTTGTATATTTGTTTCTTATCCATTTTATTTGAACTTTAAAAAACGCCTTTCATGTGTTACTCAGCCTTGCCGTAACCTCAAATCTAGTGGAACTTTTTCATCGTAAAGCCTTTTATAAAAGTTACTTGTATTTTTATTTCTGTTCACTAACAAATGGTAATTTTTAAATTTGTATAACAAAACTTTCTGTGAAAGATGAATGTCCTACACATCAATACAATTAATGTTAGAACTTTAATCAGCTGTGTTATAATGTTCTATCAAGAAATTGTTTTGCATCATGGTGAGATCAGGCACTTGTCAAAGTAATGAAAATGAAGAAAATGGCTCTTTTAACCACTGTGGCAGTTTTTAAAGAATTTTAATTTTCTGGCTCAACATCTTTTACATCTATTTAAAAACATATTTCTGCATGATGTTTACAGAAAAACGTTGACAAAAGGCACACAAATTGTTAAGTTTCAGTTTCCAAGGACTCTTTAGAGGAGCACAAAGAGAACGTTTGCTCGCGATAAAAACGAACGTGTTGGGACAAGCGCTTGAAATATTGTTCAAAATGTTCTTATTGCGCCCCAAAAGCATGCTCACCGTATTGTGCCGGGGATTTCATGCTACGCTTGGAAAGTGTAAAGAATCAAAAGTGAGGAAGGTGTACCTGGTGCCCCTCCCCTTTGTTGTCTTTTCATGACTTGGGTAGTGTGGTGTGCATTTTCACTGTCTCAGTGACAATTGGACCGTAATGGATGTCAAGCCTGTGATATGAGCCATGTTTCTTATGCAATTTAGGACAAAAGAAGGAAAGACCATGCAAACCGCAATGTTGTGAAACATGCTTGGTGTCTAGCAACAATAGTTCGTCTTCACTCGAATCCGCCATGGCGCCAAATGCCCCAAGTTCTGACCAGTTGCAAGCTTGATTTGCAATCATTCTATATGTGCACCTCGACTACAAGCAAGCGCTTTCTTCTCAACGCTCGCTTTATCGCGAGCAAGCGTTCTTTTTGTGCGTACCTTTAACCTATAGAATTCACCTTACTTAAGCAGCCATTTTATCACTAATTTTTATTTCTGAACCAGGTAACCCCACCCTCTTCAATTGCGAATATATTCAAGATACCGATGTGTATTTTTTTGTCAAAAGCAAAACAAATGAACAAGCTTTAAATTGATAACAATAACTCAGCATGCCCAAAAATGGAAAAACACCTGATTCCACTGCATTGTGACGCAATTGTAAAACTGTTAAACTTGTACTTCTGTTCGTTCTGACTTTATTGCCTGAACATCATAAATAATGAAAAACAATCGACAATTTTAGATCAATTTTGACTTTGCCCACATATGAAAAGGAAAAAATAAATTAATGAAAAAAATTGCTTTGTTGTGTGAAAAAGAGAAAGTTGATCAATTTTTTTTCTTTCATATTATGAAATCAGTTGTGCCTCTGACAAAGAACCAAAATTACTCTTTTTTCAACTTAATCACGCAGTGTAAGCCTGTTTTTATTTGATAAAATTGAGGATGTAGACTGTAAGTGTAATGTTCTGTTCTAAATGTCATTACTGTTAGTTAATATCTTGTAATTCCATTAATTATACCTTTAAATTATCTTCAGGTGTTGACCGCTTGTACAAGGACATTGCTTTGATGATTGGATACGAGCCCCATTTCTGGTGGAAGTACATGTGGAAATATGTCACTCCACTTATCATTTTGGTGAGTCAAGTGCTTTTCTTTTAAAGGTGGCCTACATCCTTTATAGTAGTTTGTCTGACTGGTTTTGGTTTCAACAAGAAATCTTGGTAACAAATTTACTATTCTTCCCCAACCATGGTTTGGGGCCTGCTTTGACTAATTAAAGTTGTTTTATAGTTTCACTTCTGCCATCCAAATGGCAGTTTTCAATTATAACCAGTGCAGAGCCAGATGAATTTAATTAAATTTTCTGTTAATGGAATTCCGAATTAAAACCTTTTTATATTGTGTTCTGATTTGCATAATTTCTACATGGCATGATGGCTGCCAATGGATGTTGTGCTGGAATGTGAGATCACAAATTGTGAGGATCATAATGTTCTCTATCTACATCCCATCTGCCGATGATACTTAACTTGCAACAAACTGGGGGAAAAGCCAAGTTCAAATCTGATTGGGTCCATACTTTTGCTACAATAATATATCCTTGAACATTTTCTCCGAGCCCTGAATTCTTTCAGAAGAACCATTACTCTGTCTTAGAAATGTCCAATTCTGGAACCAGGAGTGCAGCATACATGAGCGCAGACAACCACAAGTACCTTATTTGAGCATTTTCATATTGTTTTCTTTCTCTGCTTCTTTACAGTTCATCTGGATATTCAGTGTGGCTACACTTGGACCTGTGACGTACGGAGATGAATATCAATACCCAGAATGGTCTATTGCCGTTGGCTGGATGATGGGTATCATCTCTGTTCTGCCAATTCCTATTGTTGCTGTGATTCAGATTATGTCAACTCCTGGATCTCTCATGGCTGTGAGTTGTCATCATTTGTTTTCATGATTTAAATTTTTACCATTTTCATAATGGAAGCTGCTTTTTCGATAATGATATTATTTTAATCAACACCAAAGTAAAGTCTCTTTAATGAATACAATTTTCACCCTTGCACACAGAACTCTCTCTCTCTCACACAGACACACACACAGACACACACACACACACACACACACACACACACACACACACACACACACACACAC
>NW_004797696.1:407447-413196 GCF_000002075.1 Aplysia californica
GGTATGGTAAGAGCATTCTATATTTCCTCCCCAGCGACACCGTTCGATGCTGAAGACTATGGAGAGTTTGAAGGGGAGGGAGTGGAAGAAACCACCAGCCAGCCGCCTGATGGCGAGGATAAGAAAGATGTCGATAAGAAAAAGAAAAAGAAGAAAAAGAAAAAGTGAGTCTTGTCATTTAATGATTGATTTCATTATAGAAAATTCTCGCCGCGGAAGATTGATTATGATGTCTCGTGAAATAGTTTAGAGGTTGCTGCTGTGCCCAACGGGCCCCACAAAGGAAGTTCTTTTGTGTGTTTGGATGAACTTTTTCTCCTCGTAAGTCTTTTGCTTTTTCATCTGCTGTCCACAATTTGTTTTATTTTGCCTTGCAGTTTTTGTAAAACTGAACCCCCCCCAAAAAACCCACACGACTGACGATAAACGATGACTAAAATGTTCTATTACTCCTTTAAAAGTCATTTCCATATAATTATTGAAACAATCATATTGTTGTCTGCCCAGGAATTGGATTGTGGCTGTCGAATGGGGAAACTATTACTGGTAGTTACCTTTAAAAAAAAAAAGCAACAAAACCACGCACCCCGCACAAGCGAAAATCATCGGTCCTTGTTTTTGGAGGATTCTTATTTCATAAGTCGCATGCACTCGTAAATTGTAATGTGCGGAGATTAAGTTCTGACACCTGAATCTAAGCAATCTAAGCTTTAACACGCATTTGCACACAGTATACAGACACACGCACAGACACACACACACACACACACACACACACACACACACACACACACACACACACACACTCACACACACACATTGGCACACACCCTTTCAGATAAGCACAAATACTCGCAGACACAAATGTATTTATACAATGCCTTTGCAGTAACATTCGTTCTCTCCTTTCTTCACTTGACAGCGTTTGAGGCATTTGACCAAGCCTGACAAGTCTTGGGGACCTTCTCAGCCTGAGGACAGGAAGCGATACCTGGCAGATTGTGGAAGGGCAGAAACAGAGTTGGAACAAGTGACCGTCAGTGAAAAAATGGTCCCTCCTAGGGGGAATGGTGTTTATGATGAAACCACTGTAGCATTTTTGCCCCAGAAGTCATAGTCTGTTACATGCATAAGTAATGGAGTGAAAGGGAGTTGTGTGATAAAAAATTGAAAACATGCTGCTAAGAGTGAAAAAATTACCTGCATGAGATAGAATTGGTTACATGGGTGGCATGAACGCATGGCTGAATTCTATTTTTTTTTCTGGAATT
The DNA here is from genome assembly GCF_000002075.1 of Aplysia californica. Lineage (NCBI taxonomy): Eukaryota > Metazoa > Mollusca > Gastropoda > Aplysiida > Aplysiidae > Aplysia > Aplysia californica. Next base: position 408,719 of record NW_004797696.1, read on the forward strand.
GCTCAAGATTTGGGGATGCTTATTGACGAAAACATAGTTAAAAGGCCAAATAAAAGTGTACATTCTTATACTATTTTTTCAAAAGTATTAGAATGAAGAGAAGTTGGAACATGAAGAGGAAAGGCTTTGTATATGGATATTAAAGAGATTAAAAGAAGAAAATGTAGCTCAATCAATCATTCCATTTGAGTAGCCCTTCCCTGAAAGGTGTGCAAAGCTAAAGGGAATAGAAATTTGTTTTCAAGATTGATACAGTAGAAATTTCTTTAAAAAAATTATGAACATTTATGCCTAGCCACCTATGATATATTGCTGTTCTTTTTGGAAAATAATGGACCAGTTCAAAGTTTGCAGACTTTTTGAAACTGGATGCTCTGTAATTAGCCTCAATTTTCACTGTACTGCATATAGATTGATGCTATTCTGCTATTATAATCAGCAAATCTTTTACATATTCTCTCTAACTGCCAGAAAAAATAATTAGCTTTTTGTGCCTTAAAGCTGTGATTTCTTAGCCATTACTGATATTTCATCTCGAGTGAGAGTGCATGCTGAAGATGGTGGTGGGAGCCTGGATTGGCATATGCTTTTCTATAATAATATTGGTGTATGTGAAAGAAAGAAAAGATATCTTGTATTATCAAGAGGGTTTTAATACTTAACATAAACATATCCGTGATCTAATTTTCAAAATGCTACTTTTGTATATTGTTTTGAAAAAAAGGTTTGCTTTTAGGGTATGGAAACTTAATATGTCACTTTCATAACTTTGTAGTGCTTGAGTCACCTGGAATATATAAATTATTCAATGAATGTATCTGCCATTGTGTAATAAAGATAGTCAATCTGATATTTTTGTTTAGCTCATTGTGCCTTCATTTTTGAATCAGCAACTATAAATTGAAGGGTTATGATACATGTATATTTGTAGGTAGGCGAACACTAACATTAGGAGGCAATTTTTAAAAAAAAGTAGTAAATTGTTTTTTTCTCAAAGATTCCATTCTCGTGGTATCCTTGAAAGAACTTTATTTCCTTTACTTTTTGTTGTAATCTTCTAAAATAATTTATTTTTTTACTGAAACTAGCTCTAAATCTTTTACCTTTTTCTGATGGCAACAATCTTTTTGCCTAGTAACTTACATATATACATTGAGTACCAAATATTTCAAACTTAGATTCTTGTTAGGGCTGTTACTTACTTACTACCCATTACGCCATCTGGCGTTTAGGGCAGCTTGTTAGGGCTGTGTTGCACTTGAATTCTTAGAACTGCTCATAGTATCTTCTACCTAGGGATCAGCTGAGATTTGGATGACTGATGATAAAAGCATTATTATTACACTATCGAAAAGCAAGTGTGCCTGTTCTCAAATTTTGTTATTCTTATATATGCTTTAGCACTTGGAGGCAAAAATGTTGTGATGAAAGTTTTTTTTTTTTTTCCCCCCCAGATGCTTAATTTTGTGTCTCAGTTTTTTTGCAGACTGCAGATTAGCCTTTGAGAATTAGTAGTGGGCCTATACTCAAGTACATATACGAACCTGAAAGTCTTTGTATTTTTTATTTAACTTGTAGGCTACAAATTCATGATATATGAATGACCCCAGTTTGCCGTGCAGCATAGGCTGCATGTTCATCAGCATTTAAAGTCACACAAGCAGACATGTATATTTATGAAGAAAAAAAAAGAAACAGTTGTGTGTACATACACATTGTTTGACCATGTAATGTATGCTTTATTCTTTGTGCTTTTTAAAAATGGCATTGCATTTTGTATGTCAAGCTATCTGATGCAATACTGATCTTCGTTTAAAGAAGTGCCTATTTAGGGGGGGGGTGGGGGTGGGGTGGTAAAAAGATTATGTCTCAAGACACAGTGGAATCAAGTTCTTGTCAGTTTTTGGGCATATGGAGTTATAGGTGTCATCTTGAAGCCTGTTAATTTATCTTGCTTTTAATTTAAATTAAAAATCTCTCTTGAATGGAAGTGGAGGTGTTTGGGATTTAAGGAGGTGAGGGTCGCCTGGTGTCAGAAATAAAATTAGTCATTGGAAATCTCAAATTAACATTTTCTGTGCCTTCAATAATATTTCTGTAAAATCTTTTAAATAGACATTAAAGGCGTTGGGCCCCCCAAAAATCAATAAAAAATAGCCCAAAGAGCAACAAATTGTTGGTTTCTTGGATTTCATTATTTTGACAAGCTCCTGATTTCTCCATGATGCCACATTTATTTTTATTTGCCAACCTTCTGCTTTTGGAGAGATTTGATCACTATGCAAAACTGAGGTGGATTTTTGTTAAAGATGTGCATTTGAGAGTCAAGTAACCTTTGAAATTATTATTTTCTGCTGTTTTATTATTATATTATTTGTAACAGAACTTAAATCTCAAGTTTTTGAATTGGACAATTTGTTTTACCTTTCTACTGTGTTTAATGAATACCGGTACTACTTTATAATATGTAGTGTACTTTCGCATTGTTGGTGGCATTATGTAGATTTTCCTTTAAATGAAAAGATGAATTCAGTACCTGGATTTTTTCAAAACTTTTATTTCAGATTTCATAACATGTTATAATGTTGTGATATTTTGATTCTTTGTCGATTATAAAGAAGACATGATCTTTAGTGGAGCGTGTAGTGTTTGTTATATTGTATAAATTGTGATCTCCCTTTCCAAAATATTATATGTCAATATTATTATTAATTTGTCTCTTTCGATTTTTATTTTTGTTTGAAGATTATTTTTTTGTCAAAAAGATTGATTGTTGGACCTTTCCTTTTAAGTATGGTAGCAGGTCTTTTAGTCTGAATGAGGTCAATCTAAATAAAATAATCCTCCCACCTTTTCTGGTCTCTCTTTTGTTTGTTTGTCAGTGAAACACATTGACATTATTAACAACTGGATTGGGATTATCAGTGCATTATAGAGAGAGTGAACCTTGCGCTGTAATCAAAGTTGTAATATCTTCAAAAGAGGAAAAGAACCCCAGCTGACTACGTTGTGTCTAAAACTTTGTGCATAATTTTCATGTGGGAGTCAATTCATTATAAGAAGACAAGGCTAAGCACTTAAACTGAAGTATGTTTGAACAAGAAAAAAGGTATTTGAGCTTTACTCATAGTTTTCAGAGGTGAAAACTCAAAACTCACTGTGTTAATTATACCATGATAAACATAAATGAATAAAGTTTTTACACATTCCAAAGTCACCCTTTACTGCATTTGTAGTACTAGTACACTGTACATGTGCAGGTGGTGTACTGTAATTAGATTATTTCTGTATACTATTTCTCTTTGGGCTTTTTTTTTTCTCTCCCCCTCTTTTCTCAATAAAAATGAGTGAAATTTGAATGGAAAGAGTCAATGTCAAAGATTCATCTGTTTTGGAAGTAGATATTAAGTTGTTCAAATAGATTTCGATCTTTGATTTATTTATTTCTTGTTCTGTCAGATTGCTGACCTTATTTTGGATCAATTTTTATGATCTGTAAATGAATTTTCTGTGGTGTGAAAGTTGTTTTTTTAAAATGATTCTGCTCATTACATTTGTTCCATGCTGGTTTGTAAATAATGTACTTACATCTTGACCTTGCAGTGCACAACGTCTTTTCTGATATTTCAAAAGGCTTATCAAGGTTATTGTTTTGTGTCCTTGGTAGTCAAGGAAGCTTTTCAAGTCTGATGGGCTTGTTTCCTTACTTTCTAATTGTTTCATCTGTATGATATATACATACACCAGTACTCAATCTCTTATTACTGTACTTTACATGAAAATAGTATTAGTAATAACCTGTCATATTGCTTGTCTACCACATTCTCTTTGGCCCCATCATGAAATATTTATTCCTTGAGATCTGTGTTTGGACTATGACACCCAAGAAGATAATACTTTGTACTGAAAAATCTGGGAAGTTGTCTTTCTCATTATTTTTTTAAAACAATGAGCTGTTTTTTATTTGTTTCTGTTATTTGTATTAATTCCTTATCTCTGGCAAGCCACTCCCAGCAGCTCACGGTCGGAACCACTGTGCCTGTGAGCTGCTGGCAGCGGCTCGAGCACATTCCTTTACGACGACTTTGACTTTGACGTCAAACAATTTGTCTGTAATAGCTGAAAACAGGGGCTTTTTTACAGCGAGTTTAGTCATTAGATGTAGAACTATCAAAATAGATTCACTTGTTTTGATGAAATATCCAATTTAGTGATGTATATGTCACTTTTAGATTTTGTACCAAAAGAGGGCCTCGGCACAGTGGGTTTACCCCGATAAAGGGTGAAAATAAGAATGGTCATGAGAACTGTACACTGTATGTGTTCTCAGATAAGCAATATGAGAGAAATGTGGATCAGCTATAACAATGAGAGAAATGTGGATCAGCTATAACAATGAGAGGAATGTGGATCAGCTATAACAATGAGAGGAATGTGGATCAGCTATAACAATGAGAGGAATGTGGATCAGCTATAAC
>NW_004797696.1:413296-416338 GCF_000002075.1 Aplysia californica
CAATCCTTTTCCCAACACTTCAACTTCAGCACAGATCTGGCTCCTAGGAGAGACACGATCCTAAGGAAGAAAAAAAAAGTATATTCTATATCCTGCTCTCTAGCAATATTCTGTTGTCTGCTTTCGTCTCCACTTTCTGCCCCCACCTCCTCACCTCCTTTGCCCCTTCCTCTGGGCTCCTGACTCTTTCTGCAGCCTTTCTACTGCTACTCCCTGGCTTCTTCTTACTGCTGTCTTTCAGCCACACCCCTGATCTTCTGGTAGGAAAGATCTACATCTAGCCTTCTCGGACAAGGGCGAAAAATCTCGGAGGGCCCGTGTGCAAGTTGCACACGTTAAAGATCCCTTGGTGGTCTAAAATCGATAAGAGTAAGCTTCGGCCGCCACCTGGGCAAAATTCAAAATTTTCTACCAACTGAAAATATTAGGTGTGTTCCGTGCGCTCATATGACCTTATGCAGTTGCGAGCGCTGTAAAACACTTTATAAAAACAAACAAACATATATATTATAAATACAGTCGAACCTGTGTAAGACGGCCACCAATTGTCAAGGAGAAAAGTGGCCGTATAAGACAGACGGCCGTCTTAGGCAGGACTGATCAAAATGAAGAAATAGACAAACCATTCCTTTCTGAGGTCCCAACCGAAAGTAGCTGCATTGTTGCTGTTGTTGATATTGTTTTTTTCGTGGGGGGTGTCTTTTCTTACTGCTTTTGTGCAAGGGTGACAATAAAACGAAATGTGTCAGACAAGGAGGACCGAGTGCTATGGTAAAACAAACACACGGGTCGAAAAAACTCGGAGAACGAGCAACGCTTCTGTTACAAGTTCATGTTGACGTCCATTGTGACTTTGTTACAGACTGGGTAAACAGTGACCACTCATCTCACTTACGATTTGTGTATGAGTTCTGGGCGGGGCTTATGGGTTATGAGGGATCACAAGCTTACCTCACCAGCAGCTGAAAATTTGTTTGGCAACAGTGGGAGGGGCCTACGCAACATAATCGGTTGGAGGGACTACCTAACAATAACAACAGGTGATTTGATTATGACGGCTCGCCCACAACGCCAGGGGGGAAATGCATGATTTATGACTAAACGAAATGGTGTCACTGAGGTGGCGGTCTAAGACAGGTGCTGTTTTGTGTGATAGGGGTTGTGTGTTAAAATATGGTGGCTGCGGCCGCGTTGGACAGGTGCCCGTTTTACACAGTTAAATTATATAGACAAATGCAAGGGGGGAAACGGAAAGAGGCCCTTTGTACAAGCGGCAGTCTTATAGAGGTGGCCGTCAGGGCACATACATATATACATATTATATTATAATGTTTATGTCTAAGATTCAACACAATCACATGCACTTTTCTCAACTAAGAGAGACCCAGATGACCTCCTGTATTCATTAAATGAATAAAACAGTTAATAGAGTAGAGACACATTAAATTTTACACTATTTATATGACAAAAAAGGGAAATCATTCAACAAAGCTGCAGGGTCACTCACTGTCTAATTTTAAAAAATTAAAAATACATTTTCGCTCACCCCCCTGATCTTATAAAAAAGATGGGGTGTGGCGCCCCCCACCCCCCCCCCCCCCCGGAATTTTCCAAAATTTTGTTTTTTTTCGGGGAGGGTTCCTGGGGAGAAATTTTACTCGGCAGGTGGGCCCCCTTTCCATCATGGTATTTTACGGGGAAAACATATAATAAAGGGCCGGGAAAAAAAAGGGACCGGGTAAAGCGGATTTTTTAAATCCCCGATTTTTCCTACTCTTTGTCTCTATTAAAAGTTATCGGCAATAACAGGGCCCCATCGGAGCCCAACCATTTATAGCAGGGACAAAGGCTCGTTAACAATGTGTAAAAAGTAAGAGAGAGAGAGAGAGAGAGAGAGAAAGACAGAGATGGAGCAAGCCCCCATGCAAGCCATGCCACTGCAAGCACACGCAGCATGTGAAGCAAGAGAGGGCTGCGGTGTGCTGCAGACCTCGATCTAGCCCGAAACCTAGGAACACACACTCGTAATGTGTCACCAACAACGTCAAGCGCAAGAGAAAATGCCTTTCAATTGACCAAAAAAACCCAAAAAAACACGAAATAATCCAGGCTGTTGACAAAAGCAAGCTCCACTGGCAGAGATTAGTCGTCAGTTCGACATTCCACAAGGGTCGATTTACACCATTATCATGGATAGAGAGAAGATAGTGGCAGCATACTCCAATGGAAAGTTTGCTCTGAATCGAAAGAAGATGAGATTACCCTATGCAGATGCTGTGGACCAAGCTCTTCTGATGTGGTTTAAGGAGACAAGGAGAAAGTTGGAGCCAAAACCCCTGTTCGTGGGTACTTGTGGCAAAGGAAACTACCCATGAATAAGTACAGCTGGATTAGTCCACAAATGCTCTTTCTTTCCTTGCATTTCTGATTTAACAGAGATCAGATATAACAGGACATTTTCTCTACTCCCACCATCCCTGTTATATCAGCGGTTTCCACTGTACGCGAGATCGGCGACACAGCGCCTCAAAACTGTGTCACGCCGTACATTTCATAGTCTGTTCCTCTCAAAGTCACTTCCCCTTGTTATATCCTATAGTTGATACCGCGGACAGAGGGAGGAGCAAGGGAGTAGTGGTATGTGGTGAAGTTGATCAATAAATGGGCGCATATTCAATAAATTTGACTTGACTCATCAAATTTATGGGAAGGCAGAAGAGGAGGAGGAGGAGGAGGAGGAGGAGGAGGAGGAGGAGGAGGAGGAAGAAGAAGAAGAAGAAGAAGAAGAAGAAGAAGAAGAAGAAGAAGAAGAAGAGGAGAAGGGGGAGAAGAGAAGGAGAAGAAGAGGAAAAGAAGAGGAAGAACATGAACAAAAACAAAAGAACAAAACAAGAAAAAAATGACGAAGAAAAAGAAGTAGTAGAAGAATAGAAAAGATTTGGTGTATTGTTCGCACTAATGCAATGAGATGCAGCCAGGAATAAGGAAAGGGGACGTGACCAAGATAGGCCAATAATTATACTGACCGAGAGGAAACATGCA
>NW_004797696.1:416438-418917 GCF_000002075.1 Aplysia californica
ATGTGGATCAGCTATAACAATGAGAGGAATGTGGATCAGCTATAACAATGAGAGGAATGTGGATCAGCTATAACATTGAGAGGAATGTGGATCAGCTATAACAATGAGAGGAATGTGGATCAGCTATAACAATGAGAGGAATGTAGGATGAATAGTTCTTTTCCAGAACAAGTGATTTCAGAAATTCTTTGAAAAATAAGAGCATTTTCCAGAGATCCTCAAATCTTCAAAGCCTTGAACTCCTGGGGTACACACATCACAAAAATTGTTTGGTTAGAGACTAGTGGCTAAATGCCTAAATTTTTTGGTCTTTCTGGGATATCATTAAAGTGTTTGAATTTTGCCTTTGACTTGATCCTAGCACGTTTGCATGCTACCAACACTTGGAGCTAACCAGAAAAGTCTGTTATATGGAAAGTAATATGTATCGGAGTATGCCATGTTGTATAGTTTTTATGCAATGCTGTCATGTACGTGGTCAAAAGTATTATGGCTTATTTACTATATCCTAACATGGTAGAATTAATTTTTAGTGCATTTTGGTTTTGTTACCTGTCTGTTATATTAGATTAATCTATTTGTTAGACTTTTCAGAAAAATATTATATATTATTTAACTGAATTAAATGAAATTTTTATTCATAATGAGATGTCAAATGCAGTTACAAATATATTATACATTGTCAGCTAAGTGTAAGTTTCACAGAAGCAGTCATGAATTGATTTAGCTGAAATACAGGTAAATGTCAGCATTCTAGAGATGTGGTTCATAAATGATGTATTTGGCAGTAAGATGAAAGCAATCACTGCTGGTTTATGTGTATATTGAAATGAATTTTGAAAACAATGACAAAATCCCCAAAAAAATTCTTTTTGAAATAAAAATGTACAAAATTAAAGAAAATGACTCTTTTTCCTGTGTGTTATTTTAAAAAACTATTTTTAATTTCTTTCTTTTCCGGGCATGTCACTGCTGTTGCAAACTGCATCATTAACTTTAGAAATATGCTTATTTTCTGTCATGTTTCTACACAGACAAAGATAGTGAATAACAAGATGGGCCACTCAGGCAAAAAAGTGTCCACAGGAAGTATGCTCTTTGCTTCAGATGGCGCTGCAGTCTGTTTTGAAGCTCTCTTTCGTTTTTCCAGAAGAAGAATAGGAATAGCACCTCCTTGAGTGCGCCGATCGACTGCTGTTCATCAGCAGTTCGGGTACGTTCAGTGCGGAGTTTTAGTTTTTTTTACATTTTAATGACCTCTCGCCTTTCATTCTAAAGTCAAATTAAACGAAGAAAACCATCACCCTTTCCTCCGGAAGAGGTTTTTTGTCAGCGTAACCATTTTAAAAAAGCGTTCTTCCGAAATTTATCCCAAAACTTGCTAGTTTCACTTTGATTTTTAAAAACTCAAGTAGGGTAACTCTGTTCGCAAAGAGAGCGCTTTTGTGAAGAGGGCGCCACCAAATTTTGAGGACACTTTTTTAATTGGCTCAAAGAGAGAAGTGGCCCATCTTGTTATGTACTATCATTGACACAGACCATAATTATTTACAATGGCAGAAGGAAACTCTCATACATTATCGTAGTCTATGTAGAAAGGCAAAATTGGAGCTTGTGATCAACAATTGCTTAAGTGGACAAAGCTTTCATCCTCTTGTTTGATCATGTGCTAATCACATGCAAAACTGTTAGAGGAAGCATGTGCAGACCCTGGGAGATCAGACTATTTAAGTGTTGGGGTGGGGGTGAGGGGCTTTTGTAGAATTTTCTTTAATAGGCCTAAAAAATAATTTTTAAAATTACTTCAAATGTAAATTATGATAAAAAGCAAAAGTTTGTGGATTTGTAACAATGGATGTTGATGCGCTAATTGCTCTTTATGAATAGTTCCCAACAAAAAAAAAAACCAAGGAGGAAATTGAACAAAAACAGGAATGAGTAAGCTAAAAGTTGGATGGAAGTTGCACGAGAAATGAACAAAGCAGATAAGCAGCTGACGCTAAGACTTTGTTCTGTTTCTGCTTCTTCCCTTTGATATCCAACTTGATCCTCCACCGCCCCCGCTCTCCTCTTCTCTCCTTTGAAAAACGTCTGTCTGTCTGTCTGTCTGTCTGTCTGTCTGTCTGTCTGTTTGGCCTCCTTTCTCTCCCTCGCTTTCTCACCATCCCCCTCTCTATCTTTCTCTGTCTTTCTCTCTCCTTGGTTCTCTCTCTCTCTTTGTCTCTCTGTCTGTCTCTGTCTCTGCTTCTGCCTCTGTCTGTCTGTCTGTCTGTCTGTCTGTCTGTCTGTCTGTCTGTCTGTCTGTGTGTCTCTGTCTCTGTCTCTCTCTGTCTCTGTCTTTGTCTCTCTGTCTCTGTCTCTGTCTGTCTGTCTGTCTGTCTCTGTCTCTGTCTCTCTCTGTCTCTGTCTTTGTCTTTCTGTCTCTGTCTGTCTCTGTCTGTCTGTCTGTCTGTCTGTCTGTCTGTCTGTCTGTCTGTCT
>NW_004797696.1:419017-419542 GCF_000002075.1 Aplysia californica
AGAGAGAGAGAGAGAAGGGGGGAGGGGTTGATCTAAATATCTGTTAGATTTATAGTATGAGTTGTAGCCTACACATGCAAAATGTTCCAATGACTTGTAAACTATATTATCTAAACGCATCTTAATCTACCACACAATAGGACACTGTCTCACAATGGATATACATTGAGACAATCTTATTTTCTATTACAAAGTGTGCATGCTTTTACTAGTAGAGAACTGGATTTATTAGACTAATAAATCCAGTTCTCTACTTACATTTTTGTGACAAATTGACCCAGGGCATTGATTGCTTGGAAAGGAGGAATCTGTTATGTTGCCAAGTTTCATTTAAATATCATGACTTTGGGAGAAGATATGACTGATAATCTTTGTAAATCTGTAAAGAATGCCACTTTTTAAACCTGTAAGTGTCTTGACAACTCAGATTCTGCATTAAAAACTGTACTACCCTGCCAAGCTGCAGGGTAACTCACTGTCTAATTCTTAAAAATTAAAAATACATTTTCGCTCACCCCCCTGATC
>NW_004797696.1:420826-423229 GCF_000002075.1 Aplysia californica
ACTAGTAAAGGGAGAAACAGAGCTTCAAGATTGTCAGTGCAATAACACATTCCTTTTTCACAACCCATCCCAGTATAGTGACAACGACACATCCATTCGACCTTTTCAATCTAAAGATCGCGGTTCACCTTTCTTCGAAGAACAAAGCCATAAGGACAGTAAAGTAAAAATAAAGTTGTTCCCGCATCCAATCCGGACATTGGAGATTGCCTTGCTTGTGAGACAACTTCCTGGGCCTTCGGCATGTTGTGGCAGACTGGCCAGTTCCTTTCCACGCCACCTTTACTTTACTTCCCCAACTCGAAGTCAGGTACCCATTACTGCTTGGTGGGCAGGAGGGGGCGAAAAAATCCGTGTCCGAACCGAAGCTCGAACCCGGACTTTCCGCTTCGGAGACGAGCGCACTAACGGCTCCGTCACCACACAAAAGGACAGTACCGGGAGGATTTTCAGCCGTTTGTTTAAGATCTGTTAAATTGTAAGATGTTGCTGACTTCCTAAGACATGGATACTTTTGTTAGAATTATTTTTGTGGGTTTTTAAAAAAATAAATTTTGGTTATCATTTTACGGCAATTGCCACACACTTAGGTCACTTAAGTCCCAAATATTAGAGGTATTTCAAGAGACGTAACAAACACAAAAAAGATAGAGGAGAGATACGGTGAACGGATGATTGATAGGAAAAAAAGGAGCAAACCCCACCAGCGAGCACCCGTCAAACACTAACACCTTCTCTATTTACTTGTTCTGTACAAATTTAACAGTGTTTAAACAATCAAAATGTCTTCCAAAATATGAGTTCGATTTCAAATGCTTGACAAGCACCATTACCCGAAGATATGACGGAACGAAAACAGCTCACCATAAGTTGGGATTAAATGTACACCTTATCATCATCATTCTACTATTACTCTGTTGATGAATGTGACACACGATATGTTGTGTGTATTCACAATTGCACAAACGATGAACATTGCTGTGGTTTAAAAGTAATAACAGAACGCCGATAAAGAGCTACTTTGCCTGTGCAAAATCCCGAGTCGCAAACCGGTCAAATCAATTGATTCTGTGATCGTTTGAAAATGGCTGGTGATTCCATGGAAGGAGAGGGACAGTAATTCTTTACAAATAGGAAAAAAGGTCACATACTAAAAGATCAGCTACTTTGAGAGTTGAAGGTACTACGTTCATTTACCCAAGGCATTTAGCACGCAGACACGAAAAGAGAGATAGATGGATGTATAGATAGATAGAAAGAGCGAGAGAGAGAGAGAGCGAGAGAGAGAGAGAGAGAGAGAGAGAGAGAAAGAGAGAGAGAGAGAGAAAGAGAGAGAGAGAGAGAGAGAGAGAGAGAGAGAGAGAGAGAGAGAGAGAGAGGGGGGGGCATTATTAAGAGGGATAAGAATGCATTAGTTAATGAATTAGACATTAATCCAATCGAAACGATAAATATAGCCAGTGGACGTTAAAATGTATGTTCTGCCATTTCAGTAACTACAGGTTGAGTTGAAAAGAGTCTTGAAGATTGCGATACTAAAATATATCAAGCTTTTGAAATCAGTGATAGGAATTATAATACAGTAACAGCATGAGATGGCAATATACCATAATGGTTATTTAAGGGAACGAATATCCGATGGTTTTAGGAGGCTATAAAACTCGAAATGTCCAAATCCAACGTCCGTCTCTAAAAATCACACTGAGCAGAGCAGATGCCGAGTTTTAAACAACCTAAGTTTGAGATCTCCACATCGAGGATTTGAACCAAGGTCACTGTCGTCTTTGATGTATCATTTATGCGCGTGACTGTAGCACGTACAAGAACTATTTTGTTTAATCCAGTGAAGGGAGAATTTTTTTTTATCGAGTATATTGGTGCCTCTACTGAGACGATGTTTCCCTCTCAGCCTGGACGTTGGCACTGACAGGCCATGCAAGGTCGAAGCCCGCCTCATACATTTTAATTATCTAAATTAATATGTCGGTATGGGAGTAAAAACACCCACATCAAAGAACCCCCTTCCTCCCCTCCCTATGAACCCCTCCCTGACACCCCCCCCACCTCACCAAACCCCCCAACAAACCAAACCAAATATGGCTGAAAAGGGGGGAGAGTCACCTGGCACGCCATGTTTAAAAATACCGTTTTCTATGCAAGAAATGAGAAAGTCAAACTTTAAAATCGTTTTTTTTTTTTCCCTCTCAAAAGTGAAAAAAAACAAACATTAGCCCTTTTTTCTTTGCCCATTTAGTTTTTGGTTGGACGAGACAGAAAGGTTTGTATGGCATTGATAGTGTTGTCTGTTGCATTTTGTTTCATAGGTAATCCCTTGCATCACAATACGGTCAAATGAGAGATATTACAGGTAGTAGTGCAGCTATAAGATCACCAGGTGGTCAG
>NW_004797696.1:423329-427755 GCF_000002075.1 Aplysia californica
GGAGGAGGAGGAGGAGGAGGAGGAGGAGGAGGAGAAGGGGGGACTTTGTGCTGTTGAAGTTGGAAAGGTGAGCAGAGTAAGTCTGATTCCCTATTAGGACTTCTCTGTTGACATCCACCCCTTGGCGCTCATATATGACCTTATGCAGTTGCAAGCGCCGTAAAACCTCTACTAAAACGAAAGGAAACATGCAGTATGGTATGTTTTGAATTTTTATTCAAAATCTTGACTGAATTACTAGAATGTTTCTGACTCCATCTTTCATGTGTGAGGGAGTCTGACACGCGGGTTCGCGGATTGCTAGTTGGCGTGGATTCACAGAATAAGTGTAGAATTCTGTGTGTGGATTTGAAGTTTAGACTAGACTAAGGAGGTTACAGTTTGTGCTAGATTCAACTTATCTTGCTGGTGATTTGATTTGATGATTTGACCTGGTGATTTGAGGCTTAGTGACTTGAACTAGAGACTTTCGAGCACGAGTGGGTTTGCTACCGGGGTACAGCTCTGCTATACATTGAACTTAAACCAGGCCTAATTTGGTAAAAGGAAAAGTAGGCCTATAGGCCTACTTTGTAGGTAAAAGCTCCTCTTGGGGACAAAACCAGAACGTGCATGCTTCATCACTAGATCAACATATACAATTACAAAGTAACGAATTACAGTCATAGGGAAAAATTGTTGGTCAGTCGGGAGGAGGAGGAGAAGAAGAAGAAAACCCCCTAGAAAAAATACAACTTCCGGGCCTGGTTTTCGTTCCCTCACTCATAATAATTTAATTGACACTCTGACCATTCGGCTATCAGGACTTCTGACAGATTAAGCTTAATATTTACTGCACTGTTTCAGGAAAGGAAACACTACATTGATCAAGATGTCGAGATCTAGTTTTTTTTTACAACAAAGAAAGTGAGAAAGTCGGAAACATGGCTGTCCCTCTCGGATTATACCATTGTGCGGGCCGCGTTTTTTCGCGTAAATCTGCAACATTTGCATAATTTTGGATTCCCCGACGCCTCGCCATGTGACTCAAGGGAAGTAATCACCGTAATAAGTCTCGTTTTAGAGACAAGCTGGTTATTTCCCTTGTTTGAGGATCTTTGTTATTGGTTATGGGTAAGGGATTTTGTTCCTTGAGCATGTTCAATTTTTCAACCCATCAAAAGCTGTTCTCTTGTCTGCTGATGTTTCATGTTTTGACAGGTGTTCCTGGTTTTAGTGATGTGCCTGCATCAAAGGTCCAGATGTAAATTTTTTTTTTTTTACATTTTTCTTTCATATATAGATCTAGAAGTACTAGATGTGGGAAGTACTAAGATTTAGTATTGGGTTCTCATACCCAACCCAGCGCGTCTCCGGGTGGTTGATATGTTTGGTCAACCCTTCTATATGGCTGTGAATGCTGGACAACCACTAAAGACAGTGAAAACAAAATAGAAGCAACAGAAATGTGGTTTCTTAGAAGACCGCTAAGAGTATCGCGGAAGGAAAAGAAATCAAATGAGATAGTGCTTGATGAAGCCCACATGGGTCGCTCAATGTTAAAAACAATCAGGAAACGACAAATGCAGTTTTTGGGACACATAAATAGACAAGAGTCTTGAACACCTAGTTCTCACTGGCAAAATCGAGGGCAGGCGAGGCAGGGGAAGGCCCAGAACAACATACTTGGGTAACCTAAACAATAAATGGGTAACTGTGAAAGATCAGGGAAACGCAGCTTTTTTTAGAGCATCCGAGCAAAGGAATGAATGGAGAACGATGATCGCCGATGTCTGTCGCAGATCTGGCACTGGATGATGATGAATGATCTCACAGTCTTGAAAATTTTTAATTAAATATTAGGCTTCATTTCCATGTTATAGTGATTGTACTCTTTTAATGTAGAGATGTTTGGTGCACTTGGTTCTCTTTTACTATCATCTGTCAAACATGGGGTAGCAGCCATTTAACGACTTCAGCAATATTTTATTAATATTATGTTAAATTGAAACAGCTGCCATTTTCTTAAACATTGACTGAATGGTAAAAGTATGGTACCAAAAATCTCAGGAGACATACCCTTTTCACATAAAACTGATGAATTTGACATACAGCTACTTTGAAAATTTAGTGTCTGGAACCTAGTATAATGCTACTATTTTGTTGCATTTGACGAGAAGTCCATTCACGTTAAAATTTTGTTTGGCCCATACGTTGTTTTTTTCTGTAAATGAATAGTTTTCTACTTTTGTATTTTACCTTGTAGTGGCATAGCCAAGATAACTGCTCAATTTCAATAGTTTTCTACTTTTGTATTTTACCTTGCAGTGGCATAGCCAAGATAACTGCTCAATTTCAAGACTCTATGTCAAATCTAAGACCCCCATTTCTATGGAAACATGTTGCTCAACTTCGGTAGCTATATTCTCCTTTTCATGTTTCCTCACCTTGCACCATTAAAAGTTCTGTGTTTTCGTCAAATATTGTCATATTTACTTCATTCTTGTTTTATATTGTAGGGAAAAGGTGATAGTTTTTTAAAAGTAATGTTAACTCACTTTTGAAATGTCCTTCATATGACTGATATTGACCGGCAGGGACACAATTGTGCTTATAACACAAACACAAGATCCTACATACGCAGAATAGAAGAATGTGCATCCTGGTCTTGCAAAGTTGTTTGTCAAGAAGGCAATACATACACCGGCACGTATGACCGCACGGGATGCAAAATTGAGGACAAATTATAATGCAGATTTCATATTGGCACGTTGTGGGCATTCCCTTTCCTGGTGGGGCAACAAGACCTGAACAGTGTCTAGAATTTTGTTCTGTAACGAAATAAACAGCTCAAGCAGTCATGAGACGCGCTTGTTGAAAAGAGGGAAATAATCAAAAGCTATATAGAATTGTATGCATGTATGTATGTACGTATGTATGTATGCATGTATGTGTGTGTGTGTCTGTCTGTCTGTCTGTGTGTACGTATGTGCGTGTGTGTGTCTGTGTGTGTGTGTCTGTCCGTCTGTGTATGTGTGTGTATGTGTGTCTGTGTGTGTGTATGTGTCTGTGTCTGTATGTGTGTCTGTGTGTGTATGTGTGTGTGTGTGTGTGTGTGTGTGTGTGTGTGTGTGTCTGTGTCTGTATGTGTGTCTGTCTGTGTGTGTGTGTGTGTGTGTGTATTTCATTTACACTGTATACTGTGTTATGTGTCTTATTTCCTATTTACTGTAGCTGTTATTCTTGACCCCAGAAGACGAGAACAAGGTGTTTGGAAAGGACAATGAAGATTGTTGTTTTTATTATCAAATGGAATTTTCGGTATTACTATACCCTATTGAAGGGTGCATAGGAAGAAGAGGGAATGTCAACTTTTTACATTTTTGTGATAAGCTAATGAGTGGATATCTCATAATGATGGACTTGTCCACACATAAATCTGGCTGAAAAAAGGGGGAGAGTCACCATGTACGCCATTTTAAAAAATACCGTGTTCTATGCAAGAAATGAAAAAGTCAAACTTTAAAATCTTTTTTTTTCTCTCAAAAGTGAAAAAAAATTACATGACCCCTTTTTTCTTTGCCCATTAAGTTTTTGGTTGGACGAGACAGAAAGGTTTGCAGGGCATTGATGGTGTTGTCTGTTGCATTTTGTTTCATAGGTAATCCCTTGCATCACAATAAGGTCAAAAGAGAGATACTAAATATGTAGTAGTGCAGCTATAAGATCACCACGTGGCCACGGGACTACGGATGCGGGGACTCCTGGGTGCCCCTTGCAACTGGAATGAATGTTGGTTAAGATTTACACCCCTTGCAACACAGTGAGGTTATTTGAGAGACGCCATCTCAAACGTCAACATCCGTCTGCCATAGAACATTGACGTCATGTGAGCCAGGTATCAAAGCCCATTGAACCTCTGAAAAAAATAGGTGGGCTTTTTTTCATATCGTCTCCTGATGGATTTCAGCCAAGGAGGACCTTGTGCTCAGCAGGCGAGTGACTTAGCCATGAAATTAGACTAGATTATGGAGATTTAGAACTTAATAATATATGGAGATACGACATTTGTACTTTGAGTTTGAGGCATTCAGTTCAATTTTTCAGAAAACTGGGTTTTATAAAACAAAAACTGTTTCTCAATTCCACAGGAAAACAACAATCTGTGAAAACTTTTAAAGTAGAAACATTGATTATACTACACACAAACAATGGGTAACAGTTAGGTGAATGAGTTGGTGATTGATTTGAATCTGGAGCCATCTCAAACTTTGAAGGCTTATTTCTCAAAATCGGAGTGTGTGGATACGACTGTTGTACTCTGGGCCGACGATTGTCTCTGCTTCTTAGATCTTATGCCACTTATGGTGTCACACAACGAACATTTTGACTACAGGAAGCCATGATGATTTTAGCTCATTTATATCTTTCTCTCGTTGTCTTCCCC
>NW_004797696.1:427855-433361 GCF_000002075.1 Aplysia californica
GTGAAAACTTTTAAAGTTGAAACATTGATTATACACACAAACAATGGGTAACAGTTAGATGGATGAGTTGGTGATTGATTTGAATCTGTGGCCATCTCAAACTTTGAAGGCTTATTTCTCAAAACCGGAGTGCGTGAACATACGACAGTTGTACTCTGGGCCGACGAACTGTAGATCTTTTACAGGCTGCCCATTGCCCATTGCGGATGGGCCGGGTCGGGTACCGACCGGGGCGATCGTCCCACTCGTAGCCTGAAAACAAACGCGTTTGTTTTTGAGTCTGCGAGTCGGGCGCGATTGGCTTGTGCCACGATAGCCGCTTTGCGCCCTCAATCTGGCCAGCAGACTGCCCGACCAGACCCGTCCATTTTACCAACTCCACGAGGCCAAAAAAAGTCCTGCCCCTAAAGACCCAACCAAATAACTGAAATGATAATTACTCCTAAAACTCTCATGATTTGCTTTTGACGATTACTTACGTCGAGTGGCGTTGATAAACGTGATTCAAACGCCCAGACGTGTCATACTGTCACTTAGACGGTTGGATCACACAGATTTGGCTAGGTCTAAACCGCCTATGTCCAGTAATTTATGTAAGAAAGCTTTTTTTTAAAAAAGATAATCCCAGACCATCCTCCTAATCATATTATATCATACATCTGAATTTCAGATTCATAGGTACAAGCATAAAGTAATAAATCAGTGTTTTTCTTCTCCTGGAAAATTTGTCTCTTGGCACTTAGGCGGTTGAATCACGCGGGTAGCTAATACACGTATGCACTTACACACTAAACAACAACAACAACAACAACAACAAAACAACAACAACAGCAACAACTACAACAGCAATAACAGCAACTAAGACGACAAGTTTAGTCATAGTAAGGTTTTACTGCTAGAAAAACCTGCGCGGTAGCACCTCCGCTTAGAACACGTTTCTCTCTATGATCTAAAGCTTCGGTGACACTCACAGAGTGTGTCTCGATCTCTGGACGTCGGAGTTTTAGCGTACTCAGCCTACTGAAGCTGCATAGAGTAACACAGTGAAGGTATGAAGCACAAGTCCAAGTTGAAATAAAACAAACAAAGCGAAAAAACAATCACAAGTGGTGTTGTGACAAACGAGAGCTCTTGTATAATATAAATTATCCTTTTGGCTGACAAAGTGCGAATTGCGAAGCAAAAGTCGACTACGTTCGAAGCAAAGCTTCTTTAATGATGCAACATGGTTTGGAGAAAGTTTGCTTCGCATCTTCCGAACTTCGGAGGATGCGAAGCAAACTTTCAGATCCTGTCTCATGAAACGAATTTTAAGCATTATGGATGCGTCGTTTAAAAAAAACAACATACCTTTCTTGTGATCACGTGCTCCTTTCTACCTTCTTGTTGTTATGCTAGCTGTGCTGGGATTATGACTCGTGACAGATGCCAACACTTCATGGTCAGCGAATCATGTGGAAAAGTAAAAAGATTAAGAAACTTTTATCAAGATAGGTTGCGTCATCGCTGACTCTTATCCCACGCTGTACAAAGGGAGATGGAAAGCTGCTCAGCGACTCGCATGGGTGACAATGGTTGACAAGCAGCTTAACCAATCAGAATAATGGCATGCTTAGAGTACCTGCCCAGAACCAGCTGGCGGACAGTTGAAAAAAAGTGTTTGTTCTGTTCATTTGTTGTAACAATAATAATTGTCCTAAAAAAATGCTGAGTATTCAAAGTGTTAAATATTTTTTATTGTTGTTTTAAAAAAGATTTTGAAAATGTTTGCAATATTGTTCTTATTAAATATTTTCTTTTCCGTTCTCTGTCTGCGAACATAATGTTTTACATTTTCGTTGCCGGGGGCGGGAGAAGGTTGGAGGAAATGAGGACGTAAGAGCGTAAAGCTGGATGGAAGTTGCACAAAAAAAAGAGCATGATAATAAGAAACTGATGCTTCAATACACTGCTCTGAGGCTAAGGCAAGAGAACTGTTGTGTTTCTTCTTCCCTTTGATAACCAGCTTGATCCTCCACCAATTTCGGTTCTCCTCTTCCCTCCTGCCTGCCTGTTGTCTGTCTGTCTGTCTGTCTGTCTGTCTGTCTGTCTGTCTGTCTGTCTGTCTGTCTCCCCTTCTCTTTGTCGCCTCTTCTCTCTTTTTCTTTCTCTGTCTTCCTCTCTCTGGTTCTCTCTGTATCTTTGTCTGTCTCTGTCTCTCTCTATCTATGTCTCTCTGTCTCTCTGTTTATCTGTCTGTCTGTGTCTCACTCTCTCTCTTTATCTCTCTGTCTGTCTGTCTGTCCGTCCGTCTGTCTGTCTGTCTGTCTGTCTGTCTGTCTGTCTGTCTGTCTGTCCCCCCCCCTCTCTCTCTCTCTCTCTCTCTCTCTCTCTCTCTCTCTCTCTCTCTCTCTCTCTCTCTCTCTCTCTCTCTCTCTCTCTCTTTCTCTCTCTCTCTATGTGCTGTCAACCGAACTATTCAGCGCCCTTTATTTGTAGCTTCAGATTCTGAATGGCACACCTTAGGGCGACACTCGTGCTCTCTCTCAATCTGTATTTCTTTAAGAGTCCGGGCAAGCATTAGAAACACGGGATCTAAAGAATACAGGTTTGACAGGGGTAAGGGAAATAAATGTGTTTATACTAAATGTTTTAAAGCCAATCTGGGTTATTTTCCTTTGAGCCGAGATCCGACGTGCCCTCCCCTCTGAACTATTTGTCGGATTTATTAAAAAAGCTATACAAACACTCATTCTCGATGGAAGGTGCATTTTTGCTCGGTCAACTATTTTTTGTATCGTCATTTAATAGTAGGCCTATATTTTGAACATTGGTAAATTCACTAAGGAAAAGACATTTACACTTTACTGTTGACCTCAACTTAGAAACTTGTCAGTCAGAATTAATAAGACACTGGCAGATTTGTTTTGAATAGACAACGATCCATGTCTTGACCCTCTATTTTAGTTTTATCCAAATTCCCCTCAAAGCCTAGACCGAAACCATTTTGAATCCACACGGTACTAGTAAAGGGAAAAACAAACCTTCAAGATTGTTTGTGCAATAACACATTGCTCTTTCACAACCCACCCCAGTATAGAACAAACGACACCTTCATTCGACTTTTTCAATCTTAAGATGATTACAGCGTGCATCAGACCTCAGCTCACCTTTCTTTCCATTTTTGTCCTTGTTGGTGTGTTCGAAGAAAAAAAATATAAGGACAGTAGAACAGAGATGATTTTCGACCTTTGGTTTCAGTTCAGTGACATTTGCAAAATGTTGACGATTTCTTAGAGAATGGATACCTTTTCTAAAACATATTTTTTATGTAAGTGTTTTCGGCACTTGCAACAGAATCAGATCCTTTAAGTACGGAAGATTAAAGGTGTTTCATTTGTTTCAAGAGAGTAACAAACACAAAAAGATGGAGGAGAAATAAGAACGGCAGGTGTTTGATAGGAAAGAAGGAGGAAATCCCACAAGAGCACCCGTCAACCACCCACCCCTCCTTTATGTAATTGTTCAGTACATTAATGTCAGCGTTCAAAAATCAAAATGACTTTCAAAATATGTGTTCGATTTCAAATGCTTGACAAGCGCCATATATCCGAGTGAAAACAGCTCTCCATCAGTTGACAGTAAATGTACACAATATTATCATCATCCTAATATTGCTCTGTTGATGAATGTGGCACGCGATATGTGTGTATTCACAATTGCACAAACGATGAGCATTGCTGTTGCAAACCTTACCCCCAAACCTGTCAAATCAAATGATTTTGTGTTTTTTCGAATATGTTTTTTTGGTTTCTATGAAAGAGAGGAACAGTAATTCTTTCTAAATTGAAAAATAAGTCAAATACTAAAACAGATACTAGATAGAGAGATAGATAGATAGATAGATAGATAGATAGATAGATAGATAGATAGATAGATAGATAGATAGATAGATAGATAGATAGATAGATAGAGAGAGAGAGAGAGAGACAGACAGACAGACAGACAGACAGACAGACAGACAGACAGACAGACAGACAGACAGACAGACAGAAAGACAGACAGACAGATAGACAGACAGAAAGAGAGAGAGAGAAAGAGAGAGAGAGAGAGAGAGAGAGAGAGAGAGAGAGAGAGAGAGAGAGAGAAAGAGAGAGAATTCGAGATAAAAATGCATTAGTTAAGGAACTAGACATCGATTCAATCGAAACGATGAGTAGAGCGTGGTGCGTTGAAATTTAAATTTAAAAAAAAAAAGAATTCTCTCAAATTGTATATTTAAAAAGACTGAACACAAGTGAACACTATGCTTTGTTGGTATTTTAAAGCCATTACAAGCCTTTCTACACACATAGTTTATCTTAGAAAGTCTTTCTCTTCTTCCAGTAGGAAATATGAAAAAAAGACACAAAGTAAAAGAATGATCACGAGGACTGTACTTAAAAGTTAATGTCACAAATCGGAACCTGAGCTTAGATGTCATTCCATATTTTACCTGCCGTTTGACGGGTTGTATTTCGTGTTCATCTGTAGTTGATTTTGTAAAAAAAGAAAAAAAACGGCGTAAAAGGGGGCTAAGAGCATCGTTGTGGTTAAAAACTAGACGCTGCCTCACGATCCAAAGTTCGTAGTTTCGACCCTCAATGGATAATGGATTCTCCAGGTGTTTTGGGTGTAAACCGGTGTTACATGTCATCCAGTCAAATAGTCGGTGGACTTTAAAATGTAAGTTCTGCCATTTGAGTAACTTCAGGTTGCGTTGAAAAGAGTCTTGAAAATTGCCATACTAAAATATATCAAGCTTTAGAAATCAGTTATAGGAATTATAATACAGTAACAGCATGAGGTGGTAATATATCGTTTGGTTATTTAAGCTCCTTTTCTGTTATAAAGGGAACGAATATCCGATGGTTTTAGGAGGATATAAAACTCGAAATGTCCAAATCCAACGTCCGTCTCTAAAAAACACACCGAACCGAGCAGATGCAGAGTTTTAAACAACTTAAGTTTGAGATCTTAACGTTGAGGATTGGAACCAAGGTAACTGGCGACTGAGGTGTAGCAGTTAGGCGAGTGACCGTAGCACGTACAAGAACTATTTTGTTGAATCCAGTGAAGGGAGAATTTTTATCCAGTATATTGGTGCTTCCACTGAGACGATGTTTCCCTCTCAGCCCGAGTTGGCACTGACAGGTCAGGAAAGGTCGAAAGCCACCTCATAAATTTTAATGATCTAAATTATTTTGTCTGGGTTGGTGTAAGCACACCTACATCAAAGAACCTTTTCCCTCCCCCTACCCCCCCCCCCGATCCCCCTTACCACCTTACCCCCCCCCCCCCCCGGCCCCCCCCAAAAAAAAAACAACAAAAAACCTCTACAAAGAATTACCCCCCCCCCCCCCGAACGACATGAAAGTTTGATGAAAATAGAAAAGTTTGCCAATCATATGAAGGCAGTAGAAACTAAACATCTTCGCCATGCCTTTTAATTAGCCGCACCGGAATTACGGTCAGGATGAGCGACTTT
>NW_004797696.1:433601-437504 GCF_000002075.1 Aplysia californica
AAAACAACAAAAAACCTCTCAACAAGACACCCCCCCCAACAACAACCAAAACAACAACAACAAAAAAACTGAACAAACCAAACCGAACCGAAACAAAACAAAACAAAACAAGCAAGGTCATCATTAGTTCACCGAGCACGATACCAGCTCAACTAATGGTACGTCCAAACCAACAGTGCATGTAGTTCGTGGCACCCCCATCGTTAGCGCAGCAGATAAATACTGCAGGTCCCGGTTCGAACTTAATAAG
Organism: Aplysia californica; assembly: GCF_000002075.1. NCBI lineage: Eukaryota > Metazoa > Mollusca > Gastropoda > Aplysiida > Aplysiidae > Aplysia > Aplysia californica. The sequence goes on from NW_004797696.1 coordinate 433,852, forward strand.
TGTCTGGTTTTCGGTTGTTCAAAGACTTGTCTTATACGACTGCTTCCCTCCAATTCACGGATATAAGGTTTTTTTAAAAGGAGAAAACATGAAGCGAGATAGATTTTGTTGAAATTTAATAATAAAAAGCAGCATTTTAACACAACATTAGTGCGAAATGGGAGTATAATCAGTTTTCAGCTGCACACAAAATCAAATTGCTCTCCATCTTTTACACATTAGAATCACATCATAATACTAGTAATGACTTGACCAAATATATCCCTGATGATTTCACATAACACATTCATTTGCTTTGCATAAATTAATATAGAACAATATTCAGTGATGAACAAAATGGATACCGATTAAAAAGGAAAATAAGAGAGGACCTGTAATGAACTAAAAGAATAAAACTGTCCTAACATTTCTATCAAAACTCAAGGAAATAAGTGTGATGACACTCCAACAATGATTACTCACACCAAACAAAAAGAAACAAACCATGGAATAGCCCGTATCAAAAGTACACGGACACAACAAGATGGAGAAACGGGCACACCTTGAGGCAGCATTTACCTCTTACTGCTGAACAAAACTTGATGTTTTGGTTAAGTTCAGTCAAACGACGCTGTTCTTAGTTTTACCGAAAGCTACATTTTTTCAAGCTGAGTATAGTAACACACTTTCACTGTGTCTGTCCTAATCAATTTATTTCTTTTTGTTAAAACACCCCAGGAACCTATTCCTTTCGTGCGTAATGTCGCTGAAAATAACTATGATCACAACCCAGCAATTTTGTGAATGGCTGAGTGCTTTACTTTTTTTTACAAACGGTTTTCTTTTTTGTCTACTTGTATTTTCGTTTATGATGCGAAGTGTGTCCATGACAGTCGGTGTCTAGATCACTCGTGTAGGTTTTTATGTACTCCCTAAAGTTTATGCACAATGAAAGAGGCAAGGTTATTGGCTATTGTATTTCATTAAAAGAAATTTGCTATAAGTGTTTGTTGATTTTGCAGCCACGTAACCTGGATAGACTATGGTGGTCGGTGGTGTTCATGTAGTTACGTAAATCGATTCTAAATTTATCAAAGACACTTAAAGAAAGGTAGGGACGTAATACTACTTAGTGCCAATACCAAAAGTAAATGAGAACAAGAGTTTTAGCAGTGGGTTCTGCAGTAACAGCTAGTGGCAACTCTCCTGGTGAAACGCTTCACGGACCATGGGTTGGTGGAGCAGACGGCGTAGAAACTGCGCAGTGTGTAGCGGCGCAGACAGCGGCCCACAGACGCACAGTTCTCGGTGAGCAGGGCACACTTGTTGCAGTTACAGTAGGCGGTGTAGATGGCGTTAGACGGGTAGAAAGGACAGCATCTGGCCGGGGGGTTGGAGCTGGTGTCGTAGAAGCACGGCAGACGACGTCTGTAGCTTCGGCAACCGTATCCTTGACGACGGGGGCAGCACCTCCAGGAGACCAGGTACTGAGACTCTGCGTAGGCCACGTAGGGGTTTACTTCTGCCAACTCTGTTCTGTACTCCTGCCTGAAGCGGTTCCGTAGATCCTCAAATGACACGCGCTCTTTTGGAATGTCCTCAAGTGGAACAAAGTCATTCTGCAAGGCTTCGTCTTCGTCTTCTTCCATTTCAACTTCCTTCTGCTGTGCACCTTCCAGCTGAAACTTTGTATCTGTAGGCAACAACAGAAGACCATTGCTTACAATGTAGGCTTATATATATATATATATATATATATATATATATATATATATATATATATAAATATAGTTTTCATTTAAATAAAATACACTTTATGTTGTTTGAAGACAGATCACGTGACCCCCCTTGCAATTATGTTGTTTGAAGACAGATCACGTGACCCCCCTTGCAATTAGCCGAGAGAAAAAGAAATAATTATTCAGCCCCTGCAGTGTAGGTTGTTTCCTTTTATTTCCTCCATGCAATAATTCTTTTAGTGACATTATTAACAAACTAATCAGTTGTTGCAGTCAAACATCTTGTTCCGGACATTTGTTTAAAATCAACAGGCTCCGACTGAATACACATTTGACTTTATTATTTTAAAGATAGAGAAACAGTGTTAAACGTCCTCAGAGATTCCCAGCTAAACTGTACAATACAATTAAAAAGAGTGGTAAATTTTTTAAGCGAATGGTCTCTTTAAAAATCAAAGACAAGGTGACAGACAAGTAAAAGTTAATATATGACGTAGGAGTGGAGGTGCTGGGCTGATGGTTAACGCATGGTACTTATAGTTCTGTTATCATAGGTGTGATTTCTCTGTCAAGGAAGTCGGAAGTTCAGAGGAGGATGCTTGACCTATTTTCTTCCGTTCGCCAAGTTGTAAATTATGGGCACTCAGTATTTAACAAAAAGACAGAAATAAATGACTGATTGGGATTCATGGTCTTGAGCATTATCAAAAAATGTGTTGTAGTTAAGTTTTAGTAAACATTTTACGGCACTTGAAACACATTTAAATGATATAAGTGCCGTGGATTAGAGGTATTACAAGAGAGTAATAAACTCAAAGCAAAATAAGGGAGGATGAGAGACAAGGACGACAGATGCTTGATACAAAAAAAGGTACAAACAACACCAGCGCGCCCACCAATCACTCGCCAACTCTGTGTGAAGTAGGAGAAAAAAGGGAGGCAGACAGGAATAAATACATATTAGAATAAAGAAACATGTACAGTAAAGCACCTTTTCTGGTGTCGTTCAAGCTTTTTACCAGACAGGCACAGTGACATCAACAGCCAGTTTTGGGTGTAGCTTAAACTTTAAAATTCAACACTCACCATCAAAGTAACCCTCGACTTCTTTTATAGGGTCTACCAGCGGACAGGCTGCTGGCTCAAGAGGTTTTTGGTCTACTGGTTGGCGAACAGCAGTTGATGAGCGCAGTCTTCGAGCTAGCGCTGGCCCCAGCACCAGGGTCATCAAGACCAGAAGATACGGAAGTCTAAGAGAGACCATGGTAACCGTATATCAAAATGGCAAATAAAGTTCCAAAGGTATCTTTCAGAGCTCTGAGGCAAGTGAACTGCAGCACTTCAGGGTAGAAAGGTTTGAGGATGCCTGATGTCGCATCACATTTATACATAAACCTTTCTCCTTTTCCACCAATCGGACGCTTCGCTTGTAACATCCGTCTCATTCACAACTTAGAATCACGTTTATCGTTATGCCTGTATAATTTATGATCTCTTTCTCTTTGAAAGGTAATTATCCATTATTGTAACAAAAGAGAAAATTGGCTTAAAGAACAAGGCGGATACAAGAGAGGAGCTGAACGTTAGATCCGGGTACATTTTAGGAACCCTGTCGAAAGCTACACGCTTGAATGATGTTACGCCAAGAGTACTATATTTATAGTTATTAAGTCACATATTAGACAGAGAGAAAGAGGCATGCACGCGCGCAGATAGATAGATAGATGGATAGATAGATAGATAGATAGATAGATAGATAGATAGATAGATAGATAGATAGATGGATGGATGGATAGACATGAGTATAAGTACCCACACAAAAATAAACACATCATGTAAAGAAAACAATACACATAATAATAGGAATATCACAAAAAACATGTATACCTTTGTTTATCACTTGCACGCACTCACAAACACACACACACACACACA
>NW_004797696.1:437604-439046 GCF_000002075.1 Aplysia californica
GGGACGTAATACTACTTAGTGCCAATACCAAAAGTAAATGAGAACAAGAGTTTTAGCAGTGGGTTCTGCAGTAACAGCTAGTGGCAACTCTCCTGGTGAAACGCTTCACGGACCATGGGTTGGTGGAGCAGACGGCGTAGAAACTGCGCAGTGTGTAGCGGCGCAGACAGCGGCCCACAGACGCACAGTTCTCGGTGAGCAGGGCACACTTGTTGCAGTTACAGTAGGCGGTGTAGATGGCGTTAGACGGGTAGAAAGGACAGCATCTGGCCGGGGGGTTGGAGCTGGTGTCGTAGAAGCACGGCAGACGACGTCTGTAGCTTCGGCAACCGTATCCTTGACGACGGGGGCAGCACCTCCAGGAGACCAGGTACTGAGACTCTGCGTAGGCCACGTAGGGGTTTACTTCTGCCAACTCTGTTCTGTACTCCTGCCTGAAACGGTTCCGTAGATCCTCAAATGATACGCGCTCTTTTGGCATGTCCTCAAGTGGAACAAAGTCAGTCTGCAAAGCTTCGTCTTCGTCTTCTTCCATTTCAACTTCCTTCTCCTGTGCACCTTCCAGCTGGAACTTTGTATCTGTAGGCAACAACAGAAAACCATTGTTTACAAAGTTTGCTTATATATAAAGTACATTAAATGGTGATTTCTTAAAATATAGTTTTCATTTGAATACAATACACTTTATGTTGTTTTGAAGACAGATCACGTGACCCCCCCCCCCTTGCAATTAGCCGAGAGAAAAAGAAAAAATGATTCAGCCCCTGCAGTGTAGCCTGTTTCTTTTTATTCACTCCGTACCATAAATTCTTATAGTGAAAATATTAACAAACCAATCAGTTGTTGCAGTCAATAATCTTGTTCCGGACATTTGTTTAAAACCAACATGCTCCGATAGACTACACATTTGACTTTATTATTTTAAAGAGAGAGAAACAGTGTCAAACGTTCTCAGAGATTCCCAGCTAAACGATACAATAGGATTAAGCAGGGTGGTAAATTACAAGTATTTCAAGGGATGGTCTATTTGAAGAACCAAAGACAAGGTGACAGACAAGGGGACGGACAAGCAAAAGTTGAAATATGACGTAGGAGTGGCGGTGCTAAGCTGATTGTTAAAGCAGGGACTTGTAGTCTTGTTATCATAGGTTTGATTTCCTTGTCAACCAAGTCGGCAGTTCAGAGAGGAATGCCAGACCTATTTTTTTCTCTTCGTCAAGCTGTAAATGGGCACTCAGTATTTGACAAAAAGACAGAAATAAATGACTGATTGGGATTCATGGTCTTGAGCATTATCAAAAAATGTATTGTAGTTAAGTTTTAGTAAACATTTTAGGGCACTTGAAACACATTTAGATAATATAAGCGCCGTGGATTAGGGGTATTACAAGAGAGTAATAAACTCAACGCAAAATAAGGGAGGATGAGAGACAAGGACGACA
>NW_004797696.1:440974-443681 GCF_000002075.1 Aplysia californica
AGAGAGAGAGAGAGGGGGGGAGGGAAAGAGAGAAAGAAACATAGAAAGAGAGACAGAGATGGAGAGAGAGAGAGAGATGGAAAGAGAGAGAGAAAGAGAGAGAGAGTGAGAGAGAGAGAGAGAGAGAGAGGGAGTGAGAGAGTGAAAAGGGGGGTAGGGAGACAGGGGCAGAGATAAAGAGAAAGGCATCAAAGGTAGTGCCCAGTCTGGGATATTGTTGTGATTCATGTCAAAGTGCTCCGGGTATTGAAAGAGAGTTACGACGATGAATATTTTATAGTGGAGAATCCAATGTATTGATTATCAAATTCTTCTCCTTTGTTGTTCTATCTAATCACATAAGTCACGTGGTATTTGTGACGTCATGGTTGACACGAAGATTTGTCTGGCGATTGTTGGTGAGAATTTTAAGAATTTGTAAGACTGAAGCCCAGTATGCAGGCCTAGGACACAGTAAACGTTGAGCACATTCCCTGTATGTGGAGGAGATTGTTTGATCGGCGTCCAGAGTCTTCAGGTAATCCGTGCCTCTCTTGGGTCGTTTTCGGAACAGAAGTACCCAGAGTAAAACACCCAGGCAAAAACTGCACCGGTTGACCTTTCTTGTCTTCAGGTCACTGGTAAGATGCACAGCTTCCCCAAGTATCCAGACTGTTTGTATTTTCTGGTACTGTCTTAGAATGTCCAAAGACAAATAGATCGGCGAGTACTACTGAGTACTACATTTTGTAACTTGACATCCCCATGTACTACGACAGCGTAGATAGGTCAAGGCCTCGGTGATTTGACGAAAGTACCGACCGACCTCTTCTTCTGATATACAAGGTAACGCCTGAAACAGATCTTAAGAGATAAGCTCCATCATGATGACCAGTGACATAGGACAGCTGAACGCTTTCTCCGTGTGGATGATGCACTGATGGAAGAGGTCTTGTAGGAAGACCACCTCAGTGTGGAAATAGAATGTGTTCTGCGAATATTGGCCGTGCTTTCATCCTCAAGAAAGGTGAGATTCTTCGATCAGAGCTTTTTTCTTGTCCGGATTGTTTAAAAATGTAGCTGAAAAATCTGCGCGGTAGCACCTCCGCTTAGAACACGTTCCTCTCTATGATCTAAAGCTTCGGTGACACTCACAGAGTGTGTCTCGATCTCTGGTCGTCGGAGTTTTAGAGTACTCAGCCTACTGAAGCTGCATAGAGTAACACAGTGAAGGTATGAAGCACACGTCCAAGTTGAAATAAAACAAACGAAGCGAAAAAACAATCACAAGTGGTGTTGTGACAAACGAGAGCTCTTGTGAACGATCTTGTCAGTTTGATAGTGTTTGAGCGCGTGAAATCCGCAGCCTGCACTGTATGCTTCCGCGGAAGCCGAGAATGCTTCAGAGTGTTCTCAAAGGGTCTGCTGGGGTAATAATAGTTGTAAAGCGCATAGAGCACGCTCTTGAGGATGGATATGCGCTATATAAATGCAATTATTATTATTATAATTTAAATCCCTTTGGCTGACAAAGTGCAAATTACGAAGTAAAAGTCGACAACGTTCAAAGCCAATTTTCCTTAATGATGCGACGTGGTTCAGAGGATTCGAAGCAAACTTTCAGGTCCTATCTAATGAAATGAATTCTAAACAATATGGATGCGTCGTTTTATTTTTAAAAAGCATAACTTTCTTTGTGATCACGTGCTTCTTTCTTCCTTCTTGTTCTTATGCTAGCTGGGCAGGGATTATGACTCATGACAGATGCTAACCCTTCATGGTCAGCGAATCATGGGGAAAAGTTAAGAGATTAAGAAACTTTCATCCAGATAGGTTGCGTCATCGCTGGCTCTTACCCCATGCTGGACCAAGGGAGATGGAAAGCTGCTCAATGACTCGCATGGGTGACAATGATCGACAAGCAGCTTAACCATTCAGAATAACGGCATGCTTAGCGTACCTGCCCAGAACCAGCAGGCGGACAGTTGAAAAAAAAAGTTTTTGTGAGGTTCATTTAATAAAACTTGTCCTGTAAGAAAAGACGAGTATTAAAAGTGTAAAATATTTTTAAATTGTTGTTTTGAATTTTTGGGGTAAATATTTACAATATTGTTGTTATTAAATATTCTCTTTCCCGTTCAGGCCATTTTAAAAGATACCCCCCCCCCTCATGGAAATCTGTCTGCTAACGTAAAGCATTAACATTTTCGTTGCCTGGGGAGGCGGAAGGTTGGAGGGGAATGAGGACGTAAGAGGTGTAGGTTATCAGACAAGTGTAACTACAAGCTATGTCAGTGTGGTTTTGTTTTGTATGGGAACTCACAGTCACCTGTATTTAAATATCTTGGGAGGGGAAGGGCAGGGGGGGGGGATGTCGTGGTCGAGAGGTTACGGTGTTCGCCTCTCATTCATTAGGTCCCGGGTTCGAATCCGGATAGCGACGGAATATTTCCTTTCCTAGAATTTTCTCCTTTCACCTCCTTTCCTGCTCTCTAGCAATGTTCTGTCGTCGGCTTTCGTCTCCACTTTCTGCCCCGACATCCTCACCTCCTTTGCCCCCTCCTCTGTGCTGCCACTCTTTCTGCAGCTTGTCTACTGCTACTCCTTGGCTCTTTCTTACTGCTGACTTTCAGCCTCACCCGATGTCTTGGTAGATAAGATCTTATACTTAGCTTTCTCGGACATGAGCGAGAAATCCCGGAAGTCCCGTTAGCAGGTTGTGCATGTT
>NW_004797696.1:443781-444675 GCF_000002075.1 Aplysia californica
CAATCACAAGTGGTGTTGTGACAAACGAGAGCTCTTGTTTAATTTAAATCCTTTTGGCTGACAAAGTGCGAATTACGAAGCCAAAGTTTAGTACGTTCAAAGTAATGTTTCTTTAATGATGCAACATGGTACGGAGGATGCAAAGCAAACTTTCAGGTTCTATCTAATGAAATGAATTCTAAACAATATGGATGTGTCGTTTTATATAAAAAAGCATAACTTTCTTTGTGATCACGTGCTCCTTTCTTCCTTCTTGTTGTTAAGCTAGCTGTGCGGGAATTATGACTCGCGACAGATGCCAATACTTCATGGTCAGCGAATCATGGGGAAAAGTTACGAGATTAAGAAATTTTCATTCAGATAGGTTGCGTCATCGCTGGCTCTTACCCCATGCTGGACCAAGGGAGATGGAAAGCTGCCCAACGACTCGCATTGGTGACAATGATTGACGAGCAGCTTAACCAATCTGAAAAACGGAACGTTTAGAGTACCTGCCCACAACCAGCAGACGGACAGTTGAAAATAAACAGTTTTTGCTCTGTTCATTTGTTGTTACAATAAAAATTGTCCTGTAAGAAATGTCGGGTATCCAAAGTGTTAAATATTTTTTATTGTTGCTTTAAAAAGGATTTTGTAAACATTTACAATATTGTTGTTATACAATATTGTCTTTTCCGTTCAGATCATTTTAAAAGATAACCCCCCCCCCCCGGAAATTTGTCTTTGCTAACGTAGTGCTTTTATCTTTTCGTAGTCGGGGATGCGGGAAGATTGGAAGTGAAAGAGGACGTAAGAGGCTTAGGTTATCAAACAGGTGTAACTACAAGCTACGTCAGTGTGGTTTTGTTTTGTATGGGAACTCACAGTCACCTGTATATTAATATCTTGGGGGTG
>NW_004797696.1:447275-450452 GCF_000002075.1 Aplysia californica
AAACATTTACAATATTGTTGTTATTCAATATTGTCTTTTCCGTTCAGATCATTTTAAAAGATAACCCCCCCCCCCCGGAAATTTGTCTTTGCTAACGTAGTGCTTTTATCTTTTCGTAGTCGGGGATGGGGGAAGATTGGAAGTGAAAGAGGACGTAAGAGGCTTAGGTTATCAAACAGGTGTAACTACAAGCTACGTCAGTGTGGTTTTGTTTTGTATGGGAACTCACAGTCACCTGTATATTAATATCTTGGGGGTGGGGGTGTGCGGGGGGGGGGGGGGGGGGGCTATTGTGGTCGAGAGGTTACGATGTTTGCCTCTCAATCAATAGGTCCCGGGTTCGAATCCGGATAGCGATGGAACATTTCATTTTCTAGAATTTTCTCCTTTCACCTCTTTTCCTGCTCTCTAGCAATGTTATGTTGTCTGCTTTTGTCTCCACTTTCTGCCCCGACCCCCTCACCTCCTTTGCCCCCTTCTGGGCTGCCACTCTTTCTGCAGGCTTCCTACTGCTACTCCTTGGCTCCTTCTTACTGCTGCCTTTCAGCCACACCTGATGATATTTTAGGTAAGATCGAACCCCTAACCTTCTCGGACATGGGCGAGAAATCTCGGAGGTCCCGTGTACAAATTGCGCATGTTAAAGATCCCTTGGTGGTCCAATACTGAAAATGATCAACAACCAAAATTTCGTGGATTTATAACAGTGTCATGTGCATGAGTGTGCCTTTTACTGCGTAGATTTGCAAACATCTGTGTCGATGCGCAAATTGTTCTTTATAAATCTTTCTTGATAAAGAAAGAAAACCAAGGAGGAAATTGTTCGAAAACAGGAATGTGTGAGCTAAAAGCTGGATGGAAGTTGCTCAAAAAAGAGCAATCAAGATAAGTAGCTGATGCTTCAATACACTGCTCTGAGGCTAAGGCAAGAGAACTGTTGTGTTTCTTCTTCCCTTCGATAACCAGCTTGATCCTCCACCACCTTCCTCCCTTTCCCTCCTGCCTGCCTGCCTGCCTGTCTGTCTGTCTTGTCTGTCTGTCTGTCTGAATTTTGGTCTGTCTGTCTATCTGTCTATCTGTTTGTCTGTCTGTCTGTCTGTCGGTCTGTCTGTCTGCCTGTTCCCCTATCTCTCCCTCTCTTTCTCACCACCTCTCTCTTTTTCTTTCTCTGTCTCTCTCTCTAACTCTATCTCTCTGTCTGTTTGTCTCTCTCTCTCTCTCTCTCTCTCTCTCTCTCTCTCTCTCTCTGTCTCTACCTCTCTCTGTCTCTACCTCTCTCTGTCTCTCTGTCTTTGTCTCTGTCTCTGTCTGTCTGTCTGTCTCACTCTCTCTTTTTATCTCTCTGTGCCTGTCTGTCTGTCTGTCTGTCTGTCTGTCTGTCTGTCTGTCTGCCCCCCCTCTCTCTCTCCCTCTCTCTCTCTCTCGCTCTCTCTCTCTCTCTCTCTCTCTCTCTCTCTCTCTCTCTCTCTAAGTGCTGTCAACTGAGCTATTTTGCACCCTTTATGTGTAGCTTCAGATTCTGAAGGGTACACTTAAGATCGGCTCTTCTGGCTCACTTTCATTCTCTGTTCTTTAAAAGTCCAAGCATTACAAACATGGGATAAAAAAAAGAGGACTTGACAAAGAAAAGGGAAATAACTAAATTTCCTTAAGGCAATCTGGGTTATTTTCCTTTGAGCCGAGACTCAACATGTCCTTCCCTCTCAACTATTTGTCGGATTTATCAAAAAGCTATACAAACACTCATTTACGATGAAAGGGGCATTTTTGTTCAGGGTACTATTTTCTGCATCGTCATTTAATAATAGGCCTGTATTTTGAACATTGGTAAATTCACTACGGAAATGAGATTTACACTCTACTGTTGACCTCAACTTAGAAACTTGTCAGTCAGAACAAATAAGACACTGGCAGATTTATTTTGAATAGACAACGATCCATGCCTTGAACCTCTATTTTAGTTTTATCCAATTTCCCTTCAAAGCCTAGACCGAAACCATTTTGAATCCACACGGTACTAGTAAAGGGAGAAACAGAGCTGGTGGGAGCTTAAAAAACAAAACGATATATTGCCACCTCATGCTATTACTGTATTGTAATTGTTATCACTGATTTCAAAAGCTCGATACATTTTAGTTTGGTAACTTTCAAGACTCTTTTCAACACAACCTGTGGTTACTGAAATGGCATGGCTTACATTTTAACGTCCCACGGCTATTTGACTAGATGACATGAAACACCGGTTTACATCCAAAACACCTGCAGAATCCTTTATCTATTGAGGATCGAAACTGGGACCTTCGGATAATGAGGCAGTCCGTTAAAAAGGGAACGATTATCCGATGGTTTTAGGAGGCTATAAAACTCAAAATGCCCAAATCCAGCATTCGTCTCTAAAAAAGACACCGAACTAAGCAGATGCAGAGTTTTAAACAACCCCTCCACATCGAGGATTCGAACCAAGGTCACTGTCGTCTTTGAAGTAGCATTTAGGCGCGTGACCGTAGCACGTACAAGAACTATTTTGTTAGACGATGTTTCCCTCTCAGCCTGGACGTTGGCACTGACAGGCAAGGCAAGGTCGAAGCCCGCCTCATAAATTTTAATGATATAAATCAATGTGTCGGTGTCAGTGTAAAAACATCTACATCAAAGAACCACCTCCCTCTCCTCCCTATGAACCCCTCCCTGACACCCCACTCAAACCCTCCTCCCCCTCCCCCAACAAACCAACACAATTCCCCCCACCAACAATAACAACCAAAGCAACAACAACAAAAATAAACAAACCAAACCAAACTGAACCAAACCAAAAAAACCCAAAACAACAACGAACAAACAAAAAAGAAACAAATAAATAAAATAAGCAAGGTCATCATTAGTTCACCGAGCACGATACCAGCTCAACTAATGGCACGTCCAAACCAACAGTACATGTAGTTCGTGGCACCTCCATCGTTAGCGCAGGAGATAAATACTGCAAGGCCCGGTTCGAATCTAATAAGTGTCTGTTTTTCGGTTGTTCAAAGTCTTGTTTTATACGACTGTTTCCCTCCAATTCAGGGATCTAAGGTTTTTAAAAAAATGAGAAAACATGAAGCGAGACACATTTTGGGGAAATTTTAATAATAAAAAGTAGCGTGTTAACACAACACTTGGGCGAAATGTGAATATAAA
>NW_004797696.1:450552-451592 GCF_000002075.1 Aplysia californica
GAACCTCTATTTTAGTTTTATCCAATTTCCCTTCAAAGCCTAGACCGAAACCATTTTGAATCCACACGGTACTAGTAAAGGGAGAAACAGAGCTTCAAGATTGTTTGTGCAATAACACATTGCTTTTTCACAACCCACCCAGGTATAGCGCAAACGACACATCCATTCGACTTTTCAATCTTAAGATGATTAATGTGTGCATCAGACCTCTGCTCACCTTTCTTTCCATTTCCGTCCTTGTTCGTGTGTTCGCAGAAAAAAAATACAAAGGACAGTAGAACAGAGATGATGCCTTAGGATTCAGTTCAGTGAAATTGCAAGATGTTTATGATTTCTTAGAGAATGGATACCTTTTCTAAAACCTATTTTTTATGTAAGTGTTTTTGGCACTTGCAACAGATTCAGATCATTTAAGTACCAAGATTAGAAGTGTTTCATTTGTTTCAAGAGAGTAATAAATACAAAAAAGATGGAGGAGAAATAAGAACGGCAGGTGTTTGATAGGAAAGAAGGAAGAAATCCCACAAGAGCACCCGTCAACCACCCACCCCTCCTTTATTTAATTGGTAAGTACAAAGATGGTAGCGTATCAATAATCAAAATGTCTTTCAAAATATGTGTTCGATTTCAAATGCTTGACAAACGTCATCACCCGGAGATACGACCGGGAGAAAACAGCTCACCATCAGTTGATATTAAATGTACACAATATTATCCTCATTCTATTATTGCTCTGTTGATGAATGTGACACACGATATGTGTGTATTCACAATCTAACAAACCATGAACATTGCTGTTGCAAACCTTACCCGCAAACCTGTCAAATCAAATGATTTTGTGTTTGTTCGAATATGGTTTTTAGTTTCTATGAAAGAGAGGGGCAGTAATTCTTTTCCAAATTGAAAAATAGGTAAAATACTAAAAGATAACTTACTTTAAGAGTTGAAGGTCCCATGTATTTTAGCACGCATGCACGTAAAAGAGAGATAGATAGATAGATAGATAGATAGATAGATAGATAGATAGATAGATAGATAGA
>NW_004797696.1:451692-457331 GCF_000002075.1 Aplysia californica
CTGCCCCGACATCCTCACCTCCTTTGCCCCCTCCTCTGTGCTGCCACTCTTTCTGCAGCTTGTCTACTGCTACTCCTTGGCTCTTTCTTACAGCTGACTTTCAGCCTCACCCGATGTCATGGTAGATAAGATCTTATACTTAGCTTTCTCGGACATGAGCGAGAAATCCCGGAAGTCCCGTTAGCAGGTTGTGCATGTTAAAATCCCTTGGTGGTACAATATCGATAATTGAAAATGACCAACAAACAAAAATTCGTGGATTGGTAACAATGTCATGTGCTTGAGTGATCCTTTTTACCTCATAGATTTGCAACAATTTTTATTGATACGCTTATTGCTCTTTATAAATCTTTCTCGAACACCCCCCCAAAAAAACAACAACAAAAAAACAAACAAAACAACAACAACAAAAAACAATAATAAATTTAAAAAATAAGGACGACATTGTACGAAAACAGGAATGTGTAAGCTAAAAGCTGGATAGAAGTTGCACAAAAAAGAGCAATGGAGATAAGTAGCAGATGCTTCAATACATTGCTCTGAGGCTAAGGCAAGAAAACTGTAGTGTTTCTTCTTCCCTTTAATAACCAGCTTGATCCTCCACCACTTCCCGCTCTCCCTTTCCCTCCTGCCTGCCTGTCTGTCTGTCTGTCTGTCTGTCTGTCTGTCTTGTCTGTCTGTCTGTCTATCTGTCTATATGTGTGTCTATCTTTTTGTCTGTCTGTTTGTCGGTCTGTCTGTCTACCTGTCCCCCTGTCTTTCCCTCTCTTTCTCACCACCTCTCTCTTTTTCTTACTCTCTCTCTCTCTCTCTCTCTCTCTCTCTCTCTCTCTCTCTCTCTCTCTCCCTCTCTCTTTATTTCCTCCCTCTCTGCATGTCTGTCTGTCTGTCTGTCTGTCTGTCTATCTGTCTCTATGTCTGTATGTCTGTCCACCCCCCCCCCTCTCTCTAGATGCTGTCAACTGAACTATTCTGGACCCTTTATGTGTAGCTTCAGATTCTGAATGGTACACTTAAGATCAGCTCTTCAGGCTCACTTTCATTCTGTGTTCTTTAAAAGTCCAAGCATTACAAACACGGGAACAAGAGAATGAGGTCTTGACAATGGAAAGGGAAGTAACTATGTTTATACTATATTTCTTTAAGCCAATCTGGGTTATTTTCCTTTAGCCGAGACTCTACGGGCTCTTCCCCTCTCAACTATTTGTCGGATTTATCAAAAAGCTATACAAACCTGTCCCCCTTTCCATTCACGATGAAACGGGCATTTTTGCTTAGCCTGCAATTTTATGTATCGTCATTTAATAGTAGGCCTATATTTTGAACATTTGTAAAGTCACTAAGGAAAAGACATTTACATTTTACTGTTGACCTCAACTTACAAACTTGTCAGTCAGAACTAATAAAACACTGGCAGATTTATTTTGAGTAGACAACGATCCATGCCTTGAATCTCTATTTTAGTTTTATCAAAATTCCCTTCAAAGTTTAGACCGAAACCGTTTTGAATTCACCCGGTACTAGTAAAGGGAGAAACGGACCTTCAAGATTGTTAGTGCAATGACACATTCCTTTTTTACAACCCACCCCAGAAGTGTGCAAACGACATTCGACTTTTCAATCTTAAGATGATTACTGCGTGCATCAGACCTCTGCTCACCTTTATTTCCATTTCCGTCCTTGTTGGTGTGTTCAAAGAAAAAAATATTAGGACAGTGGAACAGATGATTTCCAGCCTTTAGATAAAGTTTAGTAAAACTGCAAGATCTTGCTGACTTCTAAGAAAATGGATACCTTTTCTAAAAAGTATTTTTTAAAGTAAGAATGTTGCAGTACTTGCAACAGAATCAGGTCATTTAAGTACCCAAGATTAGAGGTGTTTCATTTGTTTCAAGAGAGTAACAAACACAAAAAGATGAAGGAGAGATAAGAACGACAGGTGTTTGATAGGAACGAAGGAGCAAATCCAACTAGAGCACCCGTTAACCACCACTCCTCCTTTATTTAATAATTCAGTACAAAGATGGCAGCTAAAAAGGTGGGTGGTTGGCGGATGCTCTGGTGTGGTTTGCTTCTTCTTTCCTATCAAACATCTATCACCCTTATCTCCCCTTTTTTATGTTTGTTACTCTCTTGCAACACCTTTAATCTTCTGGTGCTCAAATGGTGCTCAAATGATTATGCAGTTGCGAGCGCCGTGAAACCTCTACTAAAACAAACAAAAGATGGCAGCGAATCAAAAATCAAAATTCTTTCAAAATATGTGTTCTATTTAAAAAGCTTGACAACCACCATTACGCGAATATATGACCGAGCGAAAACAGCTCACAATCAGTTGATATTAAATGTACACACTATTATCATCATTCTACTTCTACTGTTGCTCTGTTGATGAATGTGACACACGATATGTTGTGTGCATTCACAATTTCACAAACGATGAACATTGCTGTTGTTTGACAAGTAATAACAGAACGCCAATAAAGGACTACTTTGACTGTGCAAAATTCTGTCGCAAACCAGTCAAAGCAAGTGGTTTTGTGTTCAGAATTCCAAATTGAAAATTAGGTCACATACTAAAAGATCACTCGCTTTGAGAGTTTAAGATATATATATATATATATATATATATATATATATATATATATATATATATATATATATAGATAGAGAGAGAGAGAGAGAGAGAGAGAGAGAAAAGAGAGAGAGAGAGAGGGAGGGAGAGAAAGAGACAGCCAGCCAGCCAGCCAGCCAGACAGAGAGACAGACAGACAGACAGACAGGCAGACAGACAGACAGACAGACACGATGAGTAAAGCGTAGTGCGTTGAAATTTTATTTGAAAAAAGAATTCTGTCATATTGCATAATTTAAAAAGACTGAACACTATTCTTTGTTAATATTTATAACCCATTACGCGCCTTCCTTCACACATTGTTTATCTTTGAGAGCCCCTCTGTTCTTCCAGTAGGAAATGTGAAAAAACCCAAAAAGTAAAAGAATGATTGCAAGGACGGTACTCAAAAGTTAATGTCACAAATCGGAACCTGCGCCTAGAAGTCCGTCCATGTTTTACCTGCCATTTGACATTTTGTTCGTCGCCCTTTTTTTCAAAGATGGTGTAAAAGGCAAAAAAAAAAGGGGGGGGGGGGTGAAAACATCGTTGTGGCTCAGAATTAGATGCCTTCTCATGATCCAAAGGTCCCAGTTTCGATCCTCAATGAATAATAGATTCTGCAGGTGTTTTTGATGCAAACCGGTGTTACATGTCATAGAGTCAAATAGCCCGTGGACGCTAAAATGTAAGCCATGCCATTTCAGTAACTACAGGTTGTGTTGAAAAGAGTCTTGAAAGTTGCCAAACTAAAATGTATCAGGCTTTGGAAATCAGTGATAGGAATTATAATACAGTAACAGCATGGGGTGGCAAAAGTTAAGCGACACGACAAATTATATTGTAGAGTTATATGTTTTATTTAAACTCCCAATCTATTCTTTCTGTTAAAAAAGGAACGAAAATATTCGATGGTTTTAGGAGGCTTTAAAACTCAAAATGTCCAAATGCAACACCCGTCTCTAAAATCACACTGAGCCGAGCAGAAGTGAGTTTTAAACAACCCAAGTTTGAGACCTCCACGTTGAGGATTGGAACCAAGGTCAATGGCGTCTTTGATGTAGCAGTTAGGCGCGTAACCGTAGCACGTACAGGAACTATTTTGCTGAATCCAGTGAAGGGAGACTTTGTATCGAGTATATTGGTGCTTCTACTGAGACGATGTTTCCCTCTCAGCCTGGGTTGGCACTGACAGGTCATGCAAGGTCGAAGCCAGCCTCATAAATTTTAATGATCTAAATTATTGGGTCGGTGTGGGCGTAAAAACACATGCATCAAAGTACCCCCTCCAGCCCACCAGCCCCCAACCCCCCAACCCCACCCAACCCCCCCAAACCCCCAAAGAACAACAACAACCCCCCCTTTCCCGAGCAAAACCAACACAACAACAACAATAAAAAACTAAACACCCCAAACCAAACCAAACCGAACTGAAACAAAACAAAACAAAACAAAATAAGCAAGGTCATCATTAGTTCACCGAGCACGATACCAGCTCAACTAAAAGCACGTCCAAACCAACAGTACATGTAGTTCGTGGCACCTCCATCGTTAGCGCAGCAGATAAATACTGTAGGGCCCGGTTTGGACTTAATAAGTGTCTGTTTTTCGGTTTTTCAAAGACTTGTCTTATAGGAATGCTTCCCTCCAATTCAGGGATCTAAGCTTTTTTTAAAGGAGAAAACATGAAGCGAGACACATTTTGTGGTAAGTTTAATAATAAAAAGTAGCGTGTTAACACAACACTTGGGCGAAATGTGAATATAAAAATAATCAGTTTTGAGTGTCACACAAAACCAAATTGCTACCCAAAGTTTACACGTTAGAATCACATCATAATACTAGTAATGACTTGACCGAACATATCCCTGATGCTTTCACATTACACATCCATTTGCTTTGCATAAATTACTGTAGAATACTTTTCAGTAAAGAAATATAATATGGATACCTATTAAAAAGGAAACATATGGGAGGACCAGTAACGAAATAAAAGATTAAAACTGCTCTAATATAGGAGCGTATGTATCAAAACTGAAATAAATAAATGTGATGACACCCTGACAATGATAATTCACACACACAAAAAACATGTAGCAGCCTGAATCGAAAGTACACGGATACAACGAGATGGAGGAACGGGCACACATTGTGAGGCAGCATTTACCTCTTACTGCTGAACAACACTTGGTCTCTTCTTTAAGTACAATCAAATGACATTGTTCCTAGTCTTACAGAAAGAGTTAGTCTTTTAATACTGAGTATTGCAACACACCCTCGCTGTATCCTACCTAACCAATCTAGATCTTTTCGTTAAAATAAAACAGGAACTTTCGTGCGTAACGTCGCTGAAAATAAAAATGATCAAAACCCAGTATTTGTGTGAATGGCTAAGTGTTTTATTTTTACAAAGGGTTTTCTCTTTTGTCTACTTGTATTTACATTTTATTACGTTTATTATGTGAAGTATGTCCATGGTTCTGGTGTCTAAATCATTCGTGTAGCCCCCCCCCCCCTCCATAACGTTTATGAATAATGAAAGGGGCAAGGTTATTGGCAATTGCATTTCATTAAAAGAAATTTATTGTATGCGTTTGCTGATTTTACAGCCGGGTAATTTAGCAACACGTGACTTCCCTTAACTTGTAACCTGGTTATACTACTATGGTGGTCGGTGGTGTACATGTAGTTACGTAAATCGATTCTAAATTTATCAAAGACACTTAAAGAAAGGTAGGGACATGATTCTACTGATAAATAAGTGCCAAAACAAAAGCAAATGACGATAATAGTTTTAGCAGTGGGTTCTGCAGTAACAGCTAGTGGCAACTCTCCTGGTGAAACGCTTCACGGACCATGGGTTGGTGGAGCAGACGGCGTAGAAACTGCGCAGTGTGTAGCGGCGCAGACAGCGGCCCACAGACGCACAGTTCTCGGTGAGCACGGCGCACTTGTTGCAGTTACAGTAGGCGGTGTAGATGGCGTTAGACGGGTAGAAAGGACAGCATCTGGCCGGGGGGTTGGA
>NW_004797696.1:458200-460700 GCF_000002075.1 Aplysia californica
GAACCACATCATAATACTAGATCTAGTAATGACTTGACCGAACATACCCCTGATGCTTTCACATTACACATCCATTTTGCTTTGCATAAATTACTATAGAATACTATTCAGTAATGAAATATAATAAGGATACCTATGTGGGAGGACCTGTAATGAAATAAAAGATTACAACTGCTCTAAAATAGGGGCCTATCTATCAAAACTCAAAGAAATAAATGTGATGACACTTTGACATTGATTATTCACACATAAAAAAGCATGTCAGCCTGTACCGAAATAACGGGATGGAGGAACGGGCACACATTTTGAGGCAGCATTAACCTCTGACTGCTGAACAAATCTTGGTTTTTTCTTTAAGTTCAATCAAACGAATATGTTCTTAGTTTTACAGAACGAGTTACGTCTTTTAATGCTGAATATAGCAACACACCTTCGCTGTATCCCACCTAAACAATCTAGATCTTTTCGTTAAAATGTACCAGGTACTTAATCCTTTCGTGCGTAACGTCGCTGGAAATAACTACAAACAAAGCGCAGCAGTTTCGTGAATGGCTAAGTGACTTTTTACAAACGGTTTCCCTTTTGTCTACTTGCATTTACGTTTATGATGTGAAGTATGTTCATGGAAGTCGGTGCCTAGATCATTCGTGAAGTTTTGTTTTCTCCCTAAAGTTTATGCACAATGAAAGGGGCAAGGTTATTGGCTATTGCTTTTCATTAAAAGAAATTTATTAAATGTGTTTGCTGATTTTGCAGCCGGGTAAATTGGCAGCTCGTTATATCCCTTAACAAGTAACCTGGATAGACTACTATGGTGAAGGGTGGTGTATATGTAGTTTCATAAATCGATTCTACATTTATCTAAGACACTTAAAGAAATATAGGGACATGATACTACTTATAAGTAAGTGGCAATACAAAACGTAAATGACGACAAGGGTTCTAGCAGTGGGTTCTGCAGTAACAGCTAGTGGCAACTCTCCTGGTGAAACGCTTCACGGACCATGGGTTGGTGGAGCAGACGGCGTAGAAACTGCGCAGTGTGTAGCGGCGCAGACAGCGGCCCACAGACGCACAGTTCGCGGTGAGCACGGCGCACTTGCTGCAGTTACAGTAGGCGGTGTAGATGGCGTTAGATGGGTAGAAAGGACAGCATCTGGCCGGGGGGTTGGAGCTGGTGTCGTAGAAACACGGCAGACGACGTCTGTAGCTTCGGCAACCGTATCCTTGACGACGGGGGCAGCACCTCCAGGAGACCAGGTATTGAGACTCTGCGTAGGCCACGTAGATGTTTACTTCTGCCAACGTTGTTTTGTACTGCAGCCTGAAGTGTTTCTGTAGATCCTCAAATGACACGCGCTCTTTTGGCATGTCCTCAGGTGGAACAAAGTCTTTCTGCAAAGCTTCGTCTTCGTCTTCTTCCATTTCAACTTCCTTCTCCTGTGCACCTTCCAACTGGAACTTTGTATCTGTAGGCAACAACAGAAGACCATTGTTTACAAAGTTGGTTTATATGTAAAGTACATTAAATAGTGCTTTCTTAAAATATAGTTTACATTTGAATACAATACACTTTATGTTGTTTTGAAGACAGATCACGTGACCCCCCTTAAATTAGCCGAGAGAAAAAGAAAGAATAATTCAGCCCCTGCAGTGTAGGCTGTTTCTCTCCGTGCAATCATTCTTTTAGTGACATTATTAACAAACTAATCAGTTGTTGCAGTCAATGATCTTGTGCCGGACATTTGTTTAAAACCAACATGCTCCGATAGACTACACATTTGACTTTATTATCTTAGAGAGAGAGAAACAGTGTCAAACGTCCTCAGAGATTCCCAGCTAAACTGTATAATAGGATTAAACAGAGTGGTAAATTTTCCAAGCGAATAGTCTGTTTAAAAATCAAAGACAAGGTGATAGCAAGCAAAAGTTGAAATATGACGTAGGTGTTGAGGTGCTGGGCCGATGGTTAAAGCATGGGACTTATAGTTCTGTTATCATAGGTGTGATTTCTCTGTCAAGGAAGTCGGAAGTTCAGAGGTGGATGATAAGACTTATTTTCTTCGGTACGCCAAACTGTAAATGTGCTCTCCGTATTTGACAAAGACAGAAACAAATGACGGATTGGGATTAATGTTTTTGAGCATTATCAAAAATATGTTGTAGTTCAGTTTTAGTCTGCATTTTACGGCAGTTGAAACAGATTTAGGTGATGTAAGTGCCGTGGATTAGAGGCATTACAAAAGAGTAATAAACTCAAAGCAAAATAAGGGAGGATGAGACATTATGTTTAATAGGAAAGAAGGTGCAAACGACATCAGAGCGCCCACCAACCACTCGCCAACTCTGTGTGAAGTAAGAGAAAAAAAGGGAGGCAGGACAGGAATAAACATTAGAATTAAAAAAACGTGTACAATAAAGCACTTTTTCTGGTGTCGTTCAAGCTTTCGACAAGACATGCACTGTGACATCAACAGCCAGTTTTGCGTGTAACTTAAGC
>NW_004797696.1:467280-469341 GCF_000002075.1 Aplysia californica
CCCCCCTGTGTTAACACTTTTTGTATTAAGTTCTTTATTTCGATCAAAAGCGGATTACGAAAAAAATAATAATCACACGTTCAAATTTTAAGTTGACAGATTATACCTCATCACCCGATGCTTTCTCTTTGTTGCTGTCCTTTGTTTCATTTTTTTTTCTGTCAGCTAGTGAATGTTTAGGTTCGTCTATCAAAGTTTACCTACATGTGTACTTTATCATTTTCAAGATCATGTTCTCAAGCACAGGAGAGTGATCAACACATGCAAGTTAATGACTTGGAGACAAACGAAATAACTTTGTTCGAAAATTATTCATTTTATATTACTCATTTTCTTCGTCTGCGTCCAGGGTTGTGATAGTGGACCGAAGCCCCCCCCCCCCACCCCTCACCCAGCTTTAAGAAATGAAGACATACTTTTGTGATTGCATGGGAATTATATTATGTGTACAAAAACAAAACATTGCAGGTCTAATTCAACTATATTTCCAGTTGGTTGTCCTTTTCAGGTAAGAGATGATTTCTCACTGTCCGAACTTGCAGACTTACTCTTCTCTATGATGTCTGACTCGAAGAACTTGGAGGAAGATATCATTGTTATGTTTTACTTTTGCCTCGATCTCACGGAACGCGCATGCGTGAGTAACTCTAACAACTTCCGCCATCTCGTGTCCTACTGCAAGGAGCTGGTGACGTCAGCGGTTGGTCCTCGGGTACAGGACCACGGGGGGTGGGTAAGTCAGCGACTCCTCCACGTATGCACTGGAGGTTTTTGGTCCTTATATTTCCATTACTACGTTTTCTCTTTTTCGTTATTTATCCCTCCCTCCCTCCGTCTCCCCCGACCCTCTCTCTCACACTCTCTCCCCCCTCTCTCTCTCCCTCTCGCTCGCTCGTTCTCTTACTCTCTCTCTCTGTGTATCATCTCACTTTCTCCACTCTCCCTCCCTCTCTCTCTCTCTCTCTCTCTCTCTCTCTCTCTCTCTCTCTCCCACTCTCGTTCTCTTTCTCTCTTTTGCTCTGTATCTTTCTCTCTTCCCTCCCCCCCTCTCTCTCTCTGTCTCTCTCACTTTTTCTTTCTTCCTTCATCCTTCCCCCCCCCCTCTCCCTTGACATTCGCTTTTTTTGCCTTTGTTTTTACAGCGGCCAGTTGAAGATGGCTGCTGGTATGTCCTATATCTTGACTCTCCTTCTGTTGTTTCTGACTATTAGTCTTGCCTTTTCTAGCTCTCAGTGGCCATTATTGTGTCAATGAGGTTCTCTTTACTAAAATAAACCATCCTACGACGCTATCTCATTAGTATAACAACTTTCATCTGTAGGAAGCTAATTCCCTATTACTGCCTGCAAAAAAATTAGCGCGTAAAACTTCATGAACATTTAAACGGTTAACTTGTAGTAGTTTACAAACAATTACGTATAACAAGTTTCAACTGGAGTTAAAACGCAGATGGTTGGCGGATGCTCAGGTGTGATTGGTTACTTATTTCCTATCAGAGATCTATAGTCCTTATCTCTCCCACTTCTTTTGTTTGTATTTTGTATTCTAGTAACACTTCTAATCTTCGGTAATTATACGACCTGACTGTGTTACGAGTTGCGTAAAACTCTTACTTGCCAAAATGAATTAAACTGCCAGCACTTTTGATGAAGTTGGCCTCCCGCTAAACAGTTGTACAGAAGAATCTTGTCAGTTTGCACTACCGAATTGGTATTCATTTTTAACGCGGGTAGTTTTAATCTCGTTTTTTGTGGCTGCTCACCCATCTGGCTAGGTTCTGTCAGTGAGAATGTTTTAATCAGATGTCCATCTGCAGGGATTGGACAATTTTTGGTACTTTGTTTGACTTAGGTTAAAATAAATTCTACACCCAAACAATAATGTACTTCTTACGGCACCTAACGCTGAAGACTAGAGCATCTAACGAACGTGTGTGTGCGTATGCATGTATGTGCGTGCGTGTGTGTGCGTGCGTGCGTATGCGTGTATGTGTGTGTGTGTGTGTGTGTGTGTGTGTGTGTGGGTGGGTGTGAGTGTGTGTGAGTGTGTGTGTGTGAGTGT
>NW_004797696.1:469441-470426 GCF_000002075.1 Aplysia californica
TGTGTATTTATTGTGTGTGTGAGACTGAGTGCGTGTGTGTGCGCGAGCACGAGCGCGCGTGTGGGAGTGTGTGTGTGTGTGTGTGTGTGTGTGTGTATGTGTGTTTGTGTGTCTGTGTGTGTGAGAGAGTGTGAGTGTGAGTGCAAGAGTGTTGGTGTGTGTTTAAGTGTGTGTGTGTTTACGTGTGTGCATTAGTGTGTGTGTGTGACGGAGTGTGTGAGTGCGCTAGTATGTGCGTGTGTGTGTATGTGTGTGTGTGTGTGTGTGTGTGTGTGTGTGTGTGTTTGTATTTGTGTGTGTGTGACTGAGTGTGTGTGAGCGTGCGATCGTTGGGAAAGGCATTTTACACAAATTTCATATTTGGCTCTGTCCTTTCTGGTATTGACATTCATCTCGAAGGCCCCACCTAATAGTATTGATAGAGGCGTTAAACGTAAACTTTCTCACATACTCTTTGCCTCTTTCCCGGTGCCCTTCACACGCCCCAGAGAGAAGTGGTGCAGCTGACGACCAGCCTGTTACTGAGTCCCCAGACGACCTCCCTCCTTGTGCTGGCGAAGGCTGGCCTGGTGGTCGCACGCGCTTTGACGTCATCAGCACCGCGAGATCCTGAGGACTTGGGCACGGAAGTGTGATGTACCTACTCAAGTGGAGCTACAGGGACTGGACACCCTTATGTACTTTGTTTGACCTAAAACAGGTCACGTTAGCTCTTTTGAAAGGACCTGGTTTAAGCTAAAACGTTGTGGACAGAGCTGTTTCACTCACCGTTTGGGCCTCAACAGACTGTTGCCCCCAGAGCCCACGATCAATGGGCGGAACTTTTGTATTTGAAAAGTAAAGTTCATTAAATGTTTTGAAATTGTGACCTCTAGTGTGAAGAAATATTTCTTGAATCTCATCTCAAAATATTTTTGTTCTCTGGGGACTGAAAGAGTGGAACGCAAGAGAGAGAGAGAGAGAGAGAGAGAGAGAGAGAGAGAGA
>NW_004797696.1:470986-472914 GCF_000002075.1 Aplysia californica
GGGGCAGAAAGCGGAGAAGAAAGCAGATGAGAGAATTTTGTAATAGAGAGCAGGAAAGTAGGTGAAAGGAGACACTTTAAGAGAAGAAACATTTCCGTCGCTGTCCGGATTCGAACCCGGGACCTATTGAATGAAGAGAGGCGAACACCGTAGCCTTTTCGACCATGATAGCCCCCAGAGAGAGAAAGAAAGAGAAAAAAAAGAATGTATTGGATCTAGATGAGTTGTGGTGTAAGATCATGATTTATCCTACGAGTGAAATTGCCAAGTTGGAATCACGAGTTTCAACTAGCAATTTCACAAGTAGGATAAAACATGGTCTAACACTATAACGAGAGTAAAAAAAATACATTTATACCTTTCTGATATCAGCTGGTGAAATACACCCGAACCAACACCGTTCAAATGACCAGCCTTTTAGACAAAAGGATCCATTCTAGAGTCTCACATGAAAACATTTTCATGCCCGTCGGAGTCAGATTGAGAGTTGGGGAAAATCTGGATTGTTTTTCTTTACTTTTAGCCACGCTTATTGACAAGTTGTGCTATCTGTATGTCTCCCTCCGCGAAACAAATCTCAAACAAAACAATCATAAGTAAATAAGCAAAATAATCAGAAAACGAACAATTCAAAAATTGAAAGAAACTGCATTAATATAGCATGTTGTCGTTAGAATAGAGATGACTTTGCATAGGCAAAGCAAGCAGAAAACGTAAGATTCAAAAGATGAAACATTAAGAAACTGCATTTATATGTTGTGTTCTCGTGAGTATAGAGGTGACATTGATTTTAAGCTTTGCAACCAAAACAAACCAAAGGCTAGGAGTCGTTTGTTAGCATAGACTTGTGCACTACACTAAAATACAATGTCCCCGCACTCTGAAGCTATCTCGGTTCTACATAACAAGAGGGTTCACTCCTCTCTTTGAGCCAATTAAAAAAGTGTCCTCAAAATTCGGTGGCGCCATCTTGGCAAATGCGCACCCTTTGCGAACAGAACTACTCTACTTGTGTGAAAAAATCAAAGTGAAACTAGCAAATTTTTGAATAAGTAAGAAGTAAAATTTCGGAAGCACGCTTTTTAAAAATGGATACGCTGACAAAAAACCTCTTCTGGGGGAACCGGCGACTGTTTTCTTCGTTTAGTTTGACTTTAGAATGAGAGGCGAGAGGTCATTAAAAATTTTTTAAACCGTAATACTCCGCACTGAACGAGCCCAAACAGCTGATGAACAGCAGTTGATCTGGTCACGCAAGGGGGTGCTATTCCTATTCTTCTTCAGGGGAAACGAAAGGGAGCTTCAAACCAAAGACTGCTGCGCCATCTGAAGCAATGAGCGGACTTCCGCGGACACTTTTTGGGCTGAGTGGACCATCTTGTTACGTACTCTCTTTGTTATGGTGCACACCGTTTGGCTCAATTTGTTCCCAAATAAAGAGCAAATATATTGCGAGGAGTAATTTAGGCAAATGTTTATATTTTACTTGTGAGATATCGTCAGCTTAGGCCAAGATCTATATTTCACGTGAAATATAGGGATTTCTTTTACCGGAAGTGGAATGCTAAAACAACTCCAAGTATGGTATAAAATACAATTACGAACAGTATTTGTGAAGAGCAGAGCACACAACCGCTAAACAGCGAGATCGGCGATCAAAATCTACGAAAGCTGTTGAGTAATTTGGCTTTGTCTTGTTGTGACACCAAAACAATATTTGTTTAGTCTCTCTTTTATTTGTTGTATCGCATGTTTCATGGTTTTATTGTTCTTTCCTTATGTTTCTCTTACCCGCACTATCCATCTTTTGTTGGGCTTGCCTTTTCTTCTGTTTCCATCTGATTCCTGGTTGTATTCTCTAGCTGCTATACTATCTGGTTGAAGTCTTAACAAATGTTCAAATCATGTCTTTGTTTAGCCCCCCCCCA
>NW_004797696.1:475213-480213 GCF_000002075.1 Aplysia californica
GATAGATAGATAGATAGATAGATAGATAGATAGATAGATAGATAGATAGATAGATTACGGAGTATGGGGTCAGTAGATGAAGTTATAATACGTGTAACAAAGAATCCCACAGAGGTATAATGACATTATGGTGAAAACATTTCGTCAGATTAGTTACTAACGTAGAGTTACCCCAAAACTAGCTTCTATAACTTACCATCAAAGTTGGTCTTCACTTCCTCTTTGAACGGGTTTTCGAGCAAGGCATCACAATTTTTCTCCCGAGTTGGTTCTATTAGGACGGCCTGCAGTTCTGACGCAGCAAGCAGTGGAGTCAACGCCAGGGTCATCAGAGCCCAGAGGCATGGCGTTCTGAGAGCCATTGCAAGTCAAGGATGTTTAATGGCGACAGAATCAGTCTTGAAATTGGATGCGTTTTTTTTTTCGGGCCACAGAAGCTTTTTCAGAGTCGAAATGAGGCTAAAACTTCAGGTGGAAGAAAAAAGTGAAATAAATTTTGCTGTGACATTTAATTTATACAGAAATATCCTCAACGTTTCAACCAATCAGCGTCCGCACCTTAATGCTGGCAAACGTACCCTTTTTGTGCACGTATTGATTATGTTTAACCTAAATATGTATATAAAGCCGCTTTCAAATTCTGTTGACCCCATTCATCAATCATTTTCAATGCCTTTAGTATTCATATTTATTTTTCATATCGCTTGGTTGACTATACGGTATAGTGAAAACTTGCGTCTCTGTCAACAGGTGTCTGTCAACCAATTTGTGTGTTAAGAGGGCGAGATACTTGCCCCTCAAGTCCGATTTGCATTATCATAGCTCACTTATAAAATGGAAATGCATTTTAGTTTAAGAGTGCGAGAGTTTAATTTTTTTTAAATGTATCATATCACAAGCTCATACAAGTATTCTGTCTGCACGCTAGTGTCCCAACTAATATCAGTTACATGGGAGTTAAGTTGCTAATAACACTTACGAAGACATGCATAAACTACAAAAGAAAAACAACAAATGAAAGTTTTCAACTCGCAAACTTTGAAGTAATTCTTTCAGTATGTATAATTCTTCCATAGTTTACTTGAAAAGAAACTTGTCTATGAGAACAAAAGACTCAATCCCGAGATAAGAACCCTTTGCAAAAGATGGTGCAGTTGAAAATCGATCAGTTTAGGGTGTATGAATTTAAAGATATGATTTTCTCAAAAGCTGATCATTTGACTGTCATAAATTTTCTTTCAAATGCACTTAGAGAAGAGAAAACTTTAGAGCTCTAAATTAGTTAACGATAATGGCAACAGAGGCCGGACATTAAAAAAAAGAGTAAATTAAAAAGAAAACCCACTAAAAAAACTAGATCTACTCCTATTTGAGAAATAAAAAAAGTCTTTCCTCATCACTAGGAATCATATAATTGAGCCTAGATTCCAAAAGAGGCTTCATTAGAGAATAAACAACCAGATTTCGTATCCTTCGTATCTGTATTAAAGCGTGTAACCCCTTCAATACACCCACTTCAAACTCACCCCCTCCGCCTTAAAAGAATCCATATATATAAAATAAAAAGACCCCCCCCCCAAAAAAAAAAAAAAAAAAAAAATAGTCCAAAAGATCTGACCCATGCAAAAACTGTATACAGAACACTTAGCACCGTTATCAGTAGAGAGGTACTTATTAAGAAACATATGTTTCACGTAGCTTTATACATAAATTAAACTAACGGTTATTGCTCTGTACTGCACGATGCATATTGTATCGGTTATGAACGCAGGCGGGCGGTGGTCAGAGAGCTCTCATGATAACACTTTAAGTAATGCCAGGCAGTGTGGTGTACACATGCAGACAACTTTTGGTTGACACTACGTTTTACAAGTAGTTCGGGGTTGCTGGACACGATAACTGCAGCTCAGAAACACGGCGCTACAACAGGAGCTTATTCGCTGAATTGTAATGACGGCTCTGGGAAAGAATCCGTCATACGTCACTTTTCCGAATGGCGTATGGCAGAATCGTACCCTAAGCAGTGGGTGTGCAGCTGTGTTGTTGTTTTTCTGAAAATTTAGGCATTTTACCTCCCTCCCTCTAGACATAATTCAGATTATTTAGGAGATGGCCTTCGACCATGCCTGTCAGTGGTGCCAATCCGGATGGAGAGGGTTAGGGGGCTCTCGTGGCCTAGAGGTTAAGGTGTTAGCCTCTCATTCAAAGGGTCCGGGGTTCGAATCCGGGTAGCGACCGAAATATTTTCTTCTCTAAAATTGTCTCCTTTCACCTCCTTTCCTGCTCTCTAGCAATATTCTGTCGTCTGCTTTCGTCTCCTCTTTCAGCCCCCACCCCCTCACCTCCTTTGCCCCCTCCTCTGGGCTCCTGACTCTTTCTGCGGCCTTTCTACTGCTATTCCTTGACTCCTTCTTACAGTTGTCTTTCTGCCACACCCCTGATCTTCTGGTAGGAAAGATCTACACCTAGCGTTCTCGGACAAGGGCGAAAAATCTAGGAGGGCCTGTGTGCAAGTTGCGCACGTTAAAGATCCCCTGGTAGTCTAAAATCGATAAGAGTAGGCTTCGGCCGCCACCCGGGCAAAATTCAAAATTCCATACCAACTAAAAGTATTAGGTGTGTCCAGTGCGCTCATATGACCTTATGCAGTTGCGAGCGCCGTAAAACCCTCTACTATAAAAAAAGGGAGAAAGTTACAATATCCAAGCAGAAAGACCGAGAAGCTTGACGAAAATTCTCCCCATTCGGGAATCGAACACCATGTACAGACGCTGGTCCTGCATCAGTATAATATTAAGGCTTTGAAGTAACCTCTGAAATATGTTTGCCATTGCACGTGCCGTTGTAGCCTAACTTTTTGCACAGAACCAACAAAAGTGCTATCTCATTTTATTTCAAATCTATATGTAGAACACATCGCGGTCTCGCACATTCTAGGGCAGACCGTTTCCTCAATTAGACTCCCCGAAACGCCGTGGTATTATTAGTCTCTAAAACGACCTGTGTTTACCAGGTTTTTATTTTTGCTTTTGTTTTCTCGAAAACAAGCAAGGTCAAATCTCCTTAAACAAGATTTACAAACAGAATGCAAAATTCGTCCCCACTGTTGTTTAATTTTAAGTTGAAAAAAAAAATCGTTTTAGATATTGGATTCATTGTGCAACTGATATTATGGCTGTAAATTTCCAAAGAATGAAAGATATCTCTGTGATTAAGGTTTAAAGAAAAATCCCAACAAAACAAACAAACAAACAAATCAGCAAACCAGCAAACAAACAAACTAACAAACAAACGAACAGATAGACAGACAGACAGACAGACAGACAGACAGACAGACAGACAGACAGACAGACAGACAAACAAACAAACAAACAAAAACCATACAAGACTGGAATTTATGCAATGACCCAGATTATGTTCTGGCCCAAATTTTCCCACAAAGTCCAGCAGTTAAATAGAGCTTAGCAAAGAATGTGCTATTTAGAAAAAATCCCCCATAAAATGACAATTTACAGTATTTCAAACATTCCAAGTGTTCGCCCGATTCGATTTATTCACAGTTCTAGTGTAGCCTGAAAGAAGCGAATAAACGATTCGACGCAATGCCTTTTCATAACAAAGTTTGTTTACTTGTCCGTTCAATACAAACAAAAATCTGTACACAAAGCCAGTCACCAGAGTCATCAGGTCAGAAAAATTGTATTCCTTTTATGTGCCTGGCGATAAATGTATACCTCTGGTATCCACAGAGACTATTTTTAGCATCTTAATGTGTGATTAATGCCCAAGAGTTATCGACCAGTGTCCCTTCACAAAACCGAACTGGGTCATCGTATACATTATACGTTCTCAAATGAAAGGATTGGACATGAAACAAATTTGGTCCCTTCAGTGTGTGTATTGGATGACAAAATTGGCTTTGCTATTGCATTGAACAATTTCATGAAGCAATTAAATTTAGATCATGGCGCTGCACTGTAAGATATTATAATTCCAAGATTTCATTATTCACGCTCCTTTAGCCGCTATGGAACGCAACTATGTTGAAAAGAACACATTAATTATTTTAACATGATTTTTGTCACAATGCCACTTTTCTTTTCTTTTTTTTACACCCCGAGAAAGATGAGGGAAAGAGAGAGGGAGGGAGATAGAGATAGAGATAGAGAGAGAGAGAGAGAGAGAGAGAGAGAGAGAGAGAGAGAGAGAGAGAGAGAGAGAGAGGCGTGAATTTGGTTTTAGTACGAGTTTTACGGCGCTTGCAGCTCAACGTGTCATGTAAGTGCCGTGTATTAAAGGTGTTACTACAAAGTAGGACATAAAGAAAAGAAGGAAGAGAGACAATAGATGTTTGATAGGAAAGAAGGAGCAAACCGCCCATTAGCCTTTTTGTCTCACGGCGTTCCACGTTGGCATGCTATTTTTCACAACCTTTCACGTCGCCGCGCGCCACACTGGATTCAGGTACTTGTGAATGCATTAAAAAATTCGCCTTTTCGCTTTTCACTTTCAAACTTTAAAAAAAAATTTAAAAAATAGATACCATTTTGGAAATGTTTCTTGCTGTCTGAAGCTGAGTTGCTTGAAGACATTTCGATTTACAGGCGAATTTCTGACGTCACTTTTGAGAATGTTCCCGAGACGTTTTACATAACTCTGAAAGTTGTGGCGCTTAGACCGAAGCTGAGAAGACTCACTCTCAGAGGAGTCATAGATTCTATATATACATAAAAGGTCCAATGATGAAGCTTATGTTGAAAAGATGAGGCCACTATGCCGGTTGACGATAAAGCATAACCGTTATATTTTGCTAAAGAAGCAACCAGTAGTGAATCGAGTATACGTGAGATTAGAATGCATAGACACTGATGATGGACGATAGGACTGACCGGTAGTTGAAATTACGATATGGCGACGGATATGCTGTAGAGCTGTAAAGGAGAGTATAGAAAGACCTAAAAAACACAACAACCCAAACCAACAACAAAGGGAACACGAAT
>NW_004797696.1:485215-487003 GCF_000002075.1 Aplysia californica
CTCTTTCTTTCTTTCAATTTTTTTTATCTTTCTTACTCAATTTCTCTATCTTCTCTCTTGTTATCTCTCCCATCACTTCTTATCTATACTCTCTTATTGCCCCCCCCCTTTCTTATTTTTTATATAGTAGAGGGTTTTACGGCGCTCGCAACTGCATAAGGTCATATGAGCGCCAAGGGGTGGGTGTCAACAGAGAAGTCCTTTCAGGGAATCAGACTTACTCTGCTCACCTCTCTAGCTTCAACAGCACAAAGTCTGCTTCAACTATCAAGGCACCCCGGAAATAGCAGGTCACAAGAGTGTGACAAACATACAAAAGACGTAGAGGAAAATGACAATAGTTAGGGTTAGGAAAGAAAAAGCAGCAGTTCCCTGTTCTAGATCAGGCACAGTTATGAGCGTGACATGAATATCAGCCCATTTACTATTCTACTGTGCTTGAACGAGAATTGCTCTCCCTTTGGGGATAGCCTAAAGACACTACAGTCAGTGACACTGCCCCGGGGGGTGTCCCCCACTTTCTGATATAAAAAAAATCTCAGTCATGGTGTCTGTCTGTCTGTAGCTATCATCCTAAAAAGGGACTTGAGAAATGCCTTATGGAGTGGAAACTGATCAGCAGCAGAATGATGGCAGTGAGACTGAAGGAAAAGCACACCAACACAAGCATCATCCAATGTTACGCCCCTACTAACGACAGTGAAGATGAAAGCAAGGACTGTTTTTATGAACAGCTGCAAAGGGAATTGACAGGTATACCTCGTCACGACCCTATCGTTGTAATACGTAATCCTAAAAAAGGAGAGGACAACACCAACTATGAGAGAGCGATCGGACAACATGGTACGGGGAACAAAAAGTGAGAACGGTGAAAGACTAGACGACTTCTGCGCCTTGAACAACTTAATAGGTGGAACCCTCTTCCAGCACAGTACACATGCTTATCACACGCGCACGCTTACACATCATTACGAAATGTGCACATATAAATACGTAATAAAATAATATACACACTGCAATTCGCAAAATACATAAATGGATACATAGTCATTTACATAACATTGTACTGAACATGAATCTACTGATATAAAAATGATGTCATTAAAATGTGTCTTTAAAGATATCTTGAATTTAGACTCAGATTTTGTATGTCTCTCAAGGGCTGGGGAAAGGAGAGTTCCAAATAGATGGAGCAAGGTGGACAAACGATCTTTCAGCTAATTTTTTACCTTCTTTTCTTGGAACTCTTAAAATATACTGATCCCCTATTCTTAGTGATCTAGATGGAACAAAAATCTGGATGAGATCACTAAGATATGGAGGAGCTTTTTTATTGACACATTTATGACATAATATTGCAGTTTTATATGACATTCTAGCCTACACGTGAAGCCAATGCAACGTTCTTAACATGGGAGTAATGTGATCCCGCTTTTTTTTCTTTAGTACACGCCTAGCAGCATGATTTTGAAAACGTTGTAACTTGGTTAGTTTGCTAATAAAGCACTGCTGTAATCGATGCGTGAAAACAATATACTGGGGTGACCCACTCCGTACTTCCGGTTCAATATTTTCCATTAATCAGAACAGGACACTGCAGTATTTGAGGGTTTTTTTTCGTGGTTTGGGGTGGCGAGTCAGTTTGACGTTCAATTTCTTCTTCGTATTTTAAACAACGTCTTGTGTCGCGTTTTTCTTTTGCCATATGCTGGCAAAATTTAAGGAGGCAATCAAATATTGTTATTACTTTATTATTACCTAAGTTTCCTTTCAAGGCGCTTTTTAATC
>NW_004797696.1:489119-491168 GCF_000002075.1 Aplysia californica
AGAGAGGGGGGTGGGTGGGGTGGGGGAAGCCAGTTATAGAGGAGGGAGATAGAGACACGTTGTCCTGTTAGGCACCTGTTATTCTGCAGTATAGGAAAATCTAAAACAAACAAACAAATCAGTTGTTTTTTTAAAAGACCACCCAAAAAAAAAGAAAAGAAAAGAAAAGAAAAAAATAAAAACGATGAAATTGAATGGTTGAGTTCGGGAAAATGAAAACAACCCCAAAAAACAACCAAATTGAAAGGTGGAAATTTTCCCCTGCCCAGGTACATTAACAATAGGCCTCGCAAAAAATCAAATCATCATTTGAAAAGAAATGAAAACACGCACAATAATGATAATACTCATGTCATAGCGTTACCACACGTAATCGTAAAAATGACTAAGTGTACACTTTGAGTATCAACATCAATAACCTTTATTATAAACTGGACCTAATACGTAGAGCTCTCTACACAAGAAGCAGTTACACAGGGTATCAAAGTGAAGTACAACTCAAGAGACTTGCAAAAATGCCATTATCACGAGTGTATGCAAAAACACATTCAATTCTATAATTCCTTGTCGTTGTTCTGAGATCGCTTTTGTGCGATTTTTCACTACATGCTGTAAGTCACTCTGATGGCCAACCTTTCTTTTTTATGCAGCTGGCTTCTCTTTTTTTTTTTAGCGAGACTAAAACATTAGTTTATAGATCGCCTGAAAAGAGACAGGATCGAGGGAATGGTTATGACTTGTTAGCAGGCCAAGGAGTTGCCTTCTCTCTTGGTGGGACAGAGAACTATTTGTATCCCCTCCTCTCTCCTACCCCAGGTCTGTTTCAGCCCCATAGCCCGCAGTGGGTGAGCGACCATTGAAATGTCAATTTAAAAACTGACAAAAAAGCCTACACATATCAAGACTTAGTTCCCTTGACAAAACTTGAATTTTACCTTGTTGAACAATCTGTAACCACAGGTCACAAATGTTGGGTTTTTTTCATGGGCGGCATGATCTTATTGTAGCACCATCTAGATTCAAAATCCCTTTTACGGGAATCAAAAGGTTACAACTGATTTCTTTGGCCTTTCAAACTCTATTCCAGAGCATTGTATATATAGACAAAACTTTATAATGTCCCGTTACAACGTTTAGAAAGTATTGTATAATAACTATGCTATGGCGTGGCATAATATTATCAAGACTTAACGCTTTTTTCAACACAGACTAGAGACATTCAACGGTAAAATCTATCAGAATCTCATATGAGACTGAACCAAGTGGCTGGAAAGCCTTTAAACTCCCTAAACAACTTAAGTTCTTGAACGTCCTGCCTGGGATTCGAACCAAGGTCATCCGCAACCCTCCCCCTTCCATGATCAGCAATCTGATATTCTAGAATAAATTCTCAAACCTAAACAATGAACAATTTTTTCCAATCTTGTAAACCAGGGCTGTTCAGATAATTCAGTCAACAATCCATACTCAGGAGCGTTTCAAAAGTTCTTATATTCTGTTTTTACCGTGACTTCCTTGGCATCCCGACACTGTGCATACGCTCAGGCACACTGTCGTCTCAGATATGGTACTCTTTGATTACCACTATGTACAGGTTACAAACGTACAATATTTCATAACACAAAACTATTAACGAGTACAAAAATAACGGCTCACTGACAGTAATAATGCCGTCTCGAGTAGACAATATTGAAAATAGATGACGACGTATTGGGAAAGAACATTCTGATGCCCAACACATTTTACAACAATCATGTTGGGTACACATGTACATTTGGCTCCGGGACAAGAGCGCGTTTAAGAAAAATAAAAAGAGTTTACAGTAAAACTTACTTTTGGATCTTTCTACAAATTACGTGTTATGTTATATCCGGGTACGTGTTAGAAAACCTGTCGATAGTTACACACAAGAATGACGTTACGACCAACAGCACTACTCATTATAGTAATAAGTGACCTATTAGACTGAAGGAAAGAAACATGAGAGAGTGACTGACTGAGAGAGAGAGAGAGAGAGAGAGAGAGAGAGAGAGAGAGAGAGAGAGAGAG
>NW_004797696.1:492893-508999 GCF_000002075.1 Aplysia californica
ACACACACACACACACACACACAGAAACACACACAGATATACACACATCACACACACACACACACACACACACACACACATATTCTTTTTCTCTCTCTCTCTCTCTCTCTCTCTCTCTTTGTCTCTTTCTCGCTCTCCGCCCTCTCCCCACTATTTTCTTTTCCGCCTCTTGGTCGTTTAGATTCGGAAAATAAAACCGTTCTTTGGAATGTCTTTTGATCCCATAAGAACTGAACCTTGAGATTTTAAAACAAAGATAACTCAATTTGCATTCCAATAAAATATTTTTCGTAGTATTCGTTGTCCTTTTTTTTCTTTTTTTTTTTTATAATTTCGCCTAGCCGTACAGAAGTGTTGACTATACAGGACATTTTAGAATTCTTAATTAAAATTTGGTAGTGACTGAGATATTTCTATTTTCAGGATTATGCTCATTTTTTAAAATTGAAAATGTCTTTGACTATTGGGATTGTTCCATTTACTTTTGTGTAATATTTATTCTTGAATATATGTCTCCCAGATATTCAAATTGTTGAACTTGTTTGATGGTTCCACATTTGCTTGTGAAATTACAAATATGATTTTCTGCTGTTTACGATATGACCATGCATTCTACAATAACCCTTTACATTTATTTTCCGTCACTTTAGTAGTTAGAAGCAATTGAAAGTCCATACCTGAACCTGAAATTAAGACTGTTTCATAGGCATGTATCTGATATTCGTAACTTATTTTTGTGTGTCTAAGAACTGTTTCGATGCATATGTTGAACAGGTTTGGTGACATAACGCATCCTTGCCTCGTTCCTCTTTCAATCTGCATATGTTCGTTGCACTCTCCCTCAATTATTACAGCAGCGATTTGGTCTTGGATCTAGTAATAATTCGAAATAATCCTTACATCATTTCCATCTAGATCTATCTCTTCCAAACTTAAAACAGCTCATCAAGACTAACTTTATTAAAAGCCTTTGAATAATCTTTGAAATATATACACACATATTTCTGCCCTTCAAAATACATCTTTCCCTCTACTTGTCAGGGTGTTAATACCATTTCTGGTACCCTTGTTAGGAACAAATCTAAATTGTGTTTTAGGTGTTTCTTTTTCAAAATACTTTTTTCTCATTTAAAAAAGAGAAAGAAAATTAGCCCTTAAAGTAGTTTAAATGTATCTTTTAAATGATTCAAAGAGCGTATTATTCTATGCATCTCAGTAGCACAAGGCATTTTAGATAAAGCATAATATCTTTTGAAATCTTACCATTATCACAGATAGATTTTAAGAGCTTTGTTGTTATACCAAAACTAAATTCTGTCAGAGTTACAATACCTGAACTGGGACATTATCTGATCCTGTAGCGTTTCCTTGTTTCATTTTCTTAACGGCAGCTTGCACTTCTGCTTTCAAGCGAGGTGGTCCATTTCCTTCTTTCTTTTTTACTGGGTCTCCTCTATTATCTTTGAAAGATTCTTATGTGTATTCTTTGGTTTTGGAATGCATGAAACAGCTCTTTGTGTTTTTGGCATCTTGAAAGACTAATACTTGCTCAGTGTCAAAATCTGTAATAAATTGGTGAACTCGGTCAAAAACGTTTTCTGAAAAGAAGCCAATTAAATATTATAATGGACGGCCTATTATTCAGTTGTGTGAGGTACGCTTCAATATTGAGTACAGGTGTGATTTTACTCATGTGTAACCTTCTCTATCAAACTATCTGCCTCCCTCCTCCTCTCTCTTTTCGACTCCCCGCTACCCCCACCCCTTCCCCCTCTCTGTCTATGCATCGCCCTCGTCTGTTTCTCTGTCTGTCTGATTCTGAAATAGTTTGGCATATATTTAGTCTCTAACCTTTACAAATTTGGACTCACTACATCTTTACTTTTGTTTTGTTCATACCTAAACAGTATTAATATTGTAATCATGTTGCTCTTCACACAAACAAGTCTCTACACATTCTTGTAAAGCGAACAAACGCACACTCATCCCAGTTTCATCCACTTGTATTAAGACAGATACACACATAAAAACAAAATACATTTTGTATGTGAAAATGTAGCATATCATCTCATGAGAGAGACTTCGACGATACCGTGGTTTCCTTGCACACGTCTTATTGTGAGGGGTTTATTATTCTTGTGTCTTTCCACACAGTGCATATACGATAAGATAATAATACTTCATCTAGATGAAAGCCCCTCTCTCTCTGCATTTTCCCTAGTTGGAAATTGAGAGAAGTTCAGCTCATATTTTCAATAACTACTGTTTTAAAAGGACCAAGTGTTAGTTTTAATAATGAGTTGTCATGATTGGCCTCTAATCAAAGAACATGTTCATATTTTGTGTGTCGTTCTTAATATATTCGAATCAGAATATCATGCAGTAAATGACATAAAACTGACCATTACAGAAATAGCAAATCCTGAAATCCTATTACGCCCTAGCTGGCATTATATCTCATTTTCCTGAAGACAGAAAGATCCATTATTGTGTGACGTAAGGGATTTTCAAACAATGTGATCCGTCTTATAGTTCCTGTTTTTTAGAGGATTTTGGTTTGGTTTGGTTTCGTTGTTTTCCTTAGAGAGAAATGTAGTTATATAGCGAGCCCTGAGATACAATTTAACTAAAGGTTTACACAAAGACAACGAATTTCCTTCCGTGTGGTGTCTGGACACTCCATCGTAGTTAACAATAAAGCAGATACCCTGCCACCACCCACCCCACCCCCACTCCCTTTCCATTTCTTTGCGAGAGAGTGTCAGATGTGAACGAATCGAAATGCTCACTTTGAATGGAAAGTGGCGGGATGGGGGACATCATTGTTTTGTTTTGATTTTTTCCCCTCTGATTTTGTCGATCATCTACGCGCCAAGCGTGTCTTCCCTAATGACAATGGAAAATCCCTGATTTTTATACCGCGGTCGGAAGTACATCACTGTTGGCTCCTATGACGTCTGTGCTATCTTTGACGACGAGCTCATATGCTTCCGGGGCCGACGGAGACCTGACGATATTGAATTGGTTACCGCCCATTGTGCAGCCATTTTTGAGCGTCCCCTGAGATGGAGTCTTGTTTTTCCTGCACTGACGAACGATTCGGATTATCTCCTCTGTCGGCGGCAGCACCACCACAATAATGGCCATAACGACAGCCCACGTCTAGGGAAAGGAAAGACAACGAGATCAGTGTTTAGTTTCAGATGGTAAAAGGCAAGACACACAAAGACAATTCTAGTACACAAATGATATGTAATATAACCCATCGTCTGCACATCAAAAAATGTATAGGGAAGTGAAACTGGTGACAACACCAGTTTATATAACGGTGGGCCATATTGTTAATAGCCATGGTTAGAATTCCCGTTACGTGTTCTAAAACTGTGAATATAAGATGAGTTTTCGAGGCTCTGCATCGAATTGTCTGAATCATGTAGGGAATGGATTTTTGGTTATGTTATGGGTGTTAAATCAATGCCATACTATAATAAAGCAAATCAACCTTTTTACCCCACCTCGCTCCTTGTCCCCTCATCTATTTTATCAGTGTTTTTCACACCGACATGTCACTCATCATAACACTCACTACAGGCACTTCCTCAGACATTTTACTTAATTTGAAGTAGCCTACCTGTCTTCTTTCCTTCCTTCCCTTATTGTACCTTCTTCAGTACCCAACCAAAAGTCCAAGATTTCAAAACCAACTATTTGTCAGTAATTGGACGTTGGTATGTATGAAATACTCGTAGATCTACCCTCTTTTTCAGCATTTACATGTTATTCAAGAGGGAAGACATTCGATAGCTTTTTTGCTATTCAATAGGACCTTAAGAATGTTTCGTTCCCGTTAGATTAAAAAACAACAATCACAAAAGCAAAAAGAACAATCGTTATACACGCATAGAAATACTATAATCAGCAACAACAACAAAATAAAACATGCAAAATACAAGAAAAATACAAACATAAAAACAAATAACTCAAAAGCAACCTTCCCTCCCCCCTTCCCCCCCCCCTCTCTCTCTCTCTCTCTCTGTCTCTCTCTCTCTCTGTCTCTCTCTCTCTCTCTCCCTCCATATGCCTCTCTTTTTCTCCCTCTCTCCCCTTCCCCTCTCACCTGTGTGAAGTTGAGCCACATCCCGAAGCGAGTAAGGTTCATATCTGGGAAAGCCGCCATGATGCCAGGAATGAGGAAGGCAAAGAGGAAGATGCTTGCTGAACCCGCGATGTAAGCGGTCAGCTTGGCTTTCCGGAACGCCTGTTCCATCTGGGCGAACGATGGCCGCTCTTCGTACTCCATACCCTGGAAAGGCGGAGTGGAACTTTGGGGTAAAAGTCAATGATAAACAACCCCTACTACATGCTAAATAGAGCAGACCAGGTCTCAATCTTCGGCTCCGTTGTGGCCACAACTGACTCAAAACAATATGCACACCATATCCTTCAGCAATGCCGGGCACAACGTCTCCCTTCGTACACAGACGTAGCAGAATGTGACTCCCCTTGAGAGAAAGCTCTATGGCAGTCTCTTAGATTTAAAGCGGACTGCACAGTTTGTGCGCGACATCGGACTGTCTAACTGCTGTCATCGAGAACGAGGAAGAATAAGACCCCCTCCCGCCCCCTCCAAACCCTTTGTCTTAAAGGATAGAGACGTTAGGCTGCTAATGCTCTTGTTAAGGTCTCCAACACTAATTTCAATGGTGATCCCTGTGCCATTTGCAACCGATTGTTGTCATCTAGTTTCCCCTTTTTTACCCAGTTCTTCGTGGGCTCTCGGGAATAATTTGTGTGACTAATTTGGCCTTTCTAATTCGCTCGACGAAGACCGTGACAGAGCTCACCCTGGTGGTTTCTCTAAAACTTGTTTCTTTCCTATATTTACTCTTAGGCACCATTGCAAAATATGGTGAACGTTATCTTGCTATGGTGGTGTGTTTTTATTTAGGCAAACATTGTTTATAATACACTTAACATACCCAAAAATACATCCAAGGCTCAATTATGTTTACCTGTACAACAACGATGAATGATTTTGATGATAACAATGATGACGACGACGACGACGACGACGACGACGATGATGATGATGATGATGACGATGATGATGATGATGATGATGATGATGATGATGATGATGATGATGATGATGATATTTTTTGTTTCCTTAACGGGCCTGGCGGACTCCATGAAGAAATCTTCTAGCGAGAGGCTCTTTTTCGGCTCCATTGTCAATATTATGCTTAGCGGCACCTCCACTCGTCCAAATAACTCCATTCGAATTGCCATTGTTCCTGGACGTTCAAATATATGTTTGACATCCTCCTTTTCATGGCCGCACCTTCGGCAACATGGGCTGAGCTCTTCATTTACAAAGTTCTTATACCATCTTAAACTCCAATGATGGTCCGACCGCAGTCTCGCTAGCTCAACCTGGTCCCAGCGACATGCGGTAGATTTTGGTTCCCGCTTATAGGAGTACCCAGAATACACATCTTCCAGGTGCTGGTACTTAGTTCTACATGGTGGGTCTCTGATTTCCCTCTTGATCATTGGAAAGACTCCTCTGTATGTTGTTGATCGTCTGTCTCCTTCGATCTCTCTGGCTTCATTAGCAGCTTGGTCTGCTGCCTCATTGACTTCTATTCCAACATGGCTTGATATCCACTGAATTTTTATTGTGGCTCTGGCTTCACTGAACTTGCGGCACAAATTATTCATGTCCGAGCTGTTGCCCAGCAGCCCCTTGCAGAGGGACTGACTGTCAGTCAAGATCAGCACATTGGTCCTACTGTGGCAATTGTCAGCAATACATTGTGCAGCAGACATCATTGCCTGGCATTCCTCGTCATGAGATGATGTAAGGAATGCACCTTTAGTTTTAATAATTTCTGTTCGTGGTGGTTCATCATTCATTGTCACCACTGCTGCTGCTCCACCTTCGCAGTATCCTGCGACAGCCGATCCATCGGTGAAAATTGTCACATTCGCACCAACCTCTTTGATCACATCCTCAGCTGCTTCACGTGTCTTTACAGGATCACCACCTTTTCCTTTTACTCCTCTCAGTTCTGTCCGAATTTCGATTTCGCCATGGGTCTCCCATGGACAAGCTCTCACCAGATTGATAGGCCATCGATTATCTGCTTCAGGGGGGGAGGTGGTCTGCTAGATCAGTGCTCATCCGAAACCAACTTTTCCTGTGGTTTTTAGGCTTGACTGTTTGATCAAGGGCTTTCTTTCTAGGATGGTTTTCTGGTAATCTCTTAGCCATCTCTACAGACTTGAGGCATGTTCTTTTTGTATAGGTGGTGTAGTGCTCAGTTCTGGTCTCATAGCACAGCACTTCTGTTGTGTTGTTTTCAGCTGACCTGATACAAGTCGGAGCGCTTTGTTTTGTATTCTGTCCAGGGCCTTTGCCCTAGTCTTACTCAGCCAAGGCTGCCACGCTGGGGCAGCATAATCCATCTTGCTTTTCACAAACATCTGATATACTTTCTTGAGCGACTCCTTACCCCAGCCCCATTTTGAGTTGCTGACAGCACCGATAACCTTCATTTTTGAGGTTGCACTTTTGGACACCTCCTCAATGTGCTTGTTGAAGGTTAGCTGTCTATCCAGGTAGACGCCCGGCAGACGTGGAGTGGGGTTGAATGGTATCTTTTTCCCTTTGATCTGAATTATTGGTTGCCACGTTGCCTCCTTCACCCATGTTGAGAAGAAGCACACTTCACTCTTGGTTGCATCCAAGGTAAGCTTCCATTCATTGCTCTATTTCACAACCATTTCCACAATCAACTGTGCCGCTTCATATGCTTTTCTCTCTTTGTGTGACTGGCTAGTATTGTGCAGTCATCAGCGAACATTGATTAGATCAGCTTGGCGGAGGTTAGTTGTTGTGAGTCAGGGTTTGGGAGGGATTCTGCCAGGTTGTTTATGAAGAATATAAACAGCAGCCGTGATAGTACAGCTCCTTGGGGAAGCCCTTGTTTGAAATTCTGGCTCTTGCTTGTTTCTCCATTCAGGCGAACACGGGCTTGTCTGTTTCTCAAGAAATCATGGATCCACCTGGTTGCACGCAACGGAACTCCCTTGTCAGCCATTGAAGGTAATAGTCTTTCACGCCAAACCGTATCATATGCCTTGGAGTAGTCCAGCAGGACTAGGACTGATCGATGGAATGTTGGCTTTTGTTGAAAACTATCCTCAATTTCTTGACAGATTCTGATGATCTGGTCCGTGTAACTATGACCTTGGTGAAAGCCTGCCTGAATATCTGCAATCCATTCATTCTTCTCTGACAGGTAGTAAATTCTTTCAGCGTGCATCCTTTCTATAACTTTCACGACACAGGATATCAAACTAATGGGTCGAAAGGATGTCATATCACTAGGTGACTTACCACCTCTCAAGAGAGGAATGATAAGTGCGTCACGCCAGTCTTGTGGGCACGCTGCTTGGTTAAGCGACAGATTACAGCAATTCTTTCAATTTCTTTTTAGGAAAGATGGTGGTATATCATCAGGTCCTGGAGCACTTCTTCTCTTCATTTGTGTTATGGCACGCTCCAGCTCTTTGATAATGAAGTCTGGGTACGATTGTTGTTCATCTTCGCTGTTCACATCGTCATACAGTAGGCGCTTCAATCCGACTTTGTTTCTTCTGCGCTCCTCTTGGGTAAATTGGAGCTTACTGATTTTTGCATAGTTCTGGGCAAAAAGCTCAGCTTTCTTCTTTGCTGATGTTATCCTTTTCCCGTTGTGTTTCAGTACTTTGTTAGGAGAGTTGGTATCTGGTCATCCATTTAGAGACTTGATGAAACTCCAAGTTTTCCTTTCGTCCAGATCATTTATCACGCCATTAACTACCTCCTTCCACTGGTAAGTCTTTGCTTCTTGGACAGCCTCT
This sequence comes from Aplysia californica, assembly GCF_000002075.1. Lineage (NCBI taxonomy): Eukaryota > Metazoa > Mollusca > Gastropoda > Aplysiida > Aplysiidae > Aplysia > Aplysia californica. The sequence goes on from NW_004797696.1 coordinate 500,802, forward strand.
GTAACATCTTTGCAAGCTTGTAACCATTCCTCCCTGCGTGAGGAGATATTTTTTTTTCTTAGCTTCTTTCTTTTCTTGATCAGTCCACGACACTTGGGGGTCATCCAAGAGTGGGATTTCTTGGACGGCTTCACCTTCCTGAAGCATAAGCTGCTTCAAGTAAGATGGCATTGAAACGTTGGACTCGCAGATTAAGATCGTCAGTTTCCGGTAAGTTGTCCATCTTGCTTTCAATCTCTTTTCGAAAGTCTGGCCAGTTCACTCCATTTCTTCTCCATCGGCGGGCCCTTGCAAAGATTGATTGATGTTTAGTTGCACTGTTCACTGCAATGATCAGAACCACCGAGATCTTCATCATCCACCTACCATACACATTTGCTCTTCCAGACACTTCCACATAGCGTGACATCTGGCCAGCTGATGATGATGATGATGATGATGATGATGATGATGATGATGATGATGATGATGATAAACTAATAACATCAAATCATACTGTGAGCGTTATAATACATTAGGTACATTTTCGTCTTGACTAAAGTAAACGATAGAGCCAAAGAAATAAATATTTATTAAGTTTTAATATTCAAAAACATGCCTGCAGGTGAAAAAAAGTAGATAGTAGAAACATGTCCTGGGGCTACTACATTGAGTAGTAACAGAAGCATTTCTCCATTTCAAAGCCATCGCTCTCTTTTCTAGACAAGTCAAAATGGCCTTGTGCGAAGGCCTGCTATTTTGACAAACCCCTCTAGATTCTTATACATTAGAATCGTCCTCTCTTACAATTTTTGAGTGGTTTTCATTTTTGCAAATGTCAATAATCGCGGAAAATTAAGTAGTACAGAATTTTGGCAGAAACTTCATACCTTCATGTCTTCACGATACAAAAGTTCCCAGGGCTGTAAAGGGTTGTCAATATCGTACATCTTCATCCATTCAAATTCTTCGTCCGCTGGAGCTGAAAACAAAGAGGAATTAACGGTGTTTGATGGTTAAAGGAACGGAGCAAAGCGTTTGTGTCGCAAGCTTAGGTCTTTTTGAGAACTTGAAAATTATTCAAAGAATCATGAAGAGGGGGGGGGGGGGGGGGGGATAGTGAACCTTGATCATAGCATTGAGCTGCATTTTGGTGATGTTGAAAGGTACATCTTTGATAGAGCGCTGAGAGGGTGTAAAAATCGAAAATTATCAAAATCTGGACTTATGTGGATTTTTTGCAAAAGCGATGAAAAGGAGTTAAATTTTGGTGATTTTGGATCAAAATATGGCACCTGAGCTAGTCATGTCTGAGGCTAAAACTATCAATCAGAGAATTTCAAAAACTTTTACTTTACCTAAAATTGTCTTTCAAAATACTAGTATTGGGTAGAAAGGGTAGAAATTGAAGCAAACATGATCCATTACGTAACAACCTTCGTTTTTCTCATATGTGTCACGATGCGGAGGAATCAGGCGATCGTCAATTTTTGGGCATGTGGAGTTATTGGTATCATCTGAAGGCGGATTTATTTGCCTTGCTTCCAATGAAATATATATCTACTTATCTTGAACAAGATATCTGCATTTGAAGGACGGGAGGACGCCTGGTTTGAGCGGTGAAATTAGTGAGAAAATGGCCGCCAAAGTTTTGCAACTCTAATAACTAAAGAGTCTTTGAAAATTGAAATATTTTCTGCCTTTAATCAATGTTTTTCAGTAAAATTCACAGGGAAATGTGCTTTCTATACATAAAAGAAATTAAGGGGGGGGGGGGGGGGGGCTACACCTGGAGGCTATCTCGCTTATTACTGGACCGAATTTTATCACATTTCACACATATAACAAGCATAGTAAGGAGTCTTGAAATCCGCAATCAAATTTGAGAAAAAAAGTTTCGTTTCCATGGATACGCCGCCATATTGGATTTTATTGACATGTCTTACGTAATGAATACCGCACTTATCGCTCAGGGAAATTGATTGTTTTTTTGCATACGTGTGCACAAACATTGAATCTAAAAATTTGTCTGTTGTTTTTTTCCTAATCGAATTAGAAAATTTTTTATGAATTTTTTCCTGAGGTAACATTCAAGTTTGCGAAAAATCCGTGAAAATCCACACTCCAGACACCACCAACAAAAATCTATTCCAAACATCAAAAATTCAACAGACAGATTTTTAGTATTACCTCTTCTCTTCATTCTGTGAAAATTTCATGAAGATTGGATGAAAAATGGTGGAGTTGTTCAAAAAAGTATAGAGAAAAGTAGCATTTTGAGAAAACGGCCGATAAAGAAAAATAAAATACTGACTTTATGAGGAAATGGCGGTTACAAACTTGCCCGGTATGGGAAAAAATACGGTTTTGGGGGGTTCTTATGCCATGAAATAGTTGTAGGAGAGGCTGTGGAAGCTAAATATGCCTACAACTCAAATTCCATGATTTTGAGCCGAATTTTGATTTTGGGGTAATTTTTAAAACTTTTCAAACTAGCGGATATTGCCCGTTTCTCAGATTTCGTTATTTTGACGAGCACCTGATTTCATCACGCTGCCTCACATATTTCCCATTTTGGATCGCTTTTTTTATTGTTTACTTCTTCTTTTCTATGTGAGTACAAATTATAGCTTCATGATTTCTTGCTCACACCATAACCTAGCTTTATACAACAGTTAGATAAATGCACTATAGTTAGTTATAGATGACAGTGCAATCACTTTGTAGGTGTGAAGGGGGAGGCAAGTTAACCGCCTTGAACTTTTTCCTATTCGACATATCGAAAACTCAATTGTATACACTCTTGATTTGAGTATAGATCCATATGCCAATACACCAAATCTGAATTTAAAAATAACCAAATGAAAAACCGTATTAGTTTAAAGAAAGACTTTTATTTTTAACTTGGCTGCTGTAATCGTGGTGACTTTGGATGTTTAAAAAATGCGATGCTGCTTTTCAGAGATGTTTTCCCGTAGGTCCCAATTACCTTGTGAGAAAGAAACACAAGTAGGTGTTCTTCAGACACAAACTTCTTACTTTTCCAACACACCAAGAAGCTTTTATTTAACCACCTCACTACCAGACCCGAGAATTGAGTTATGGAGCAGGTCTAAAAGTAAAAGCGCATTCCTGCGTTTCTTAAATCCCAGTTTATTAGACGTAAGAATTCATTGAATCTTTACTTTTCTTGTTTGAAGTAAGGGGCTGTCCCGTCTCAACCATCAACACTATCGACTCCACAATGCAAGCGACAGTGGGCTGATCCCGCGGAGACCTTTGTGTTTACAAAACAGCGCAATCCCCTTCACACTCTCAAATTTTTTAAAATTAATTTTTTTTCCTCTCTTCCACTCGAACTTGGCGGATAATCTGAAGAAAATCTAATTACCTACCTTCACATATAAAAAACCTATCTAGATATATGCAGAAACAAGACCAGTTAGTGAAAAGATGACAAATGCTTACATATTATTGCAAAAATTGTCTTCTATCAACAAGCGCCTGTGTTTATGTCGCAAAGTACAGTCTTTTGGAATTATGCACCTAGGACTTGGCATGGTGTATGCAAATGAACAAAACCCATTAAAATAACAAATTTGTTATTTTTTAATGCTATGTTATATAAAATGCAATTAGAGTCTTTGTAGCTCCAGTACTCACAGCCAATGAAGTTATAACTGAGGCGCTGGAACTGCTCACTGTGGGAAATGGGGGGAGTTAGTGTAGGATTGGGAGCATGATGTGAAGGATTTATTTGCTCGAAGTTAGGGCTATAGGAATTCACTTCTACTTTCTGTCCAACCAGAGAGCCCCTGACATTCTCGGACCGAGCAGTGAAGGGGTTAACAACTTTAAAGGTTTACCGTTTGTTTTACGTCACAAATACACAAAAAACAGTGTTGCATACGTACATTTTATCTTATGAGTGAGCAGTGAGCCAACGATGCAAACGGTTAGAGAGACCAGGAAACCGATGCCATTTCCCGCCAAAATAGTGTAGTCCCGGACTGTGTTGTCCAGGAAGAGGTTGAGCCCTCCAGGGTACTGCGTGGCCGCCACCATAGTTGCTACAACCCCGGACACCAGTCCACTCAGGCTACCTGTACGGACAAGTATTGTTTGTCTCAGTTATAGACCTGTTGTGTTATGGCTACTCTTATTCTGATTCTGGGACTCACCTCGAGCTGCTCTGTGGAAAAGGGAGAGAGAGAGAGAGAGAGAGAGAGAGAGAGAGAGAGAGAGAGAGAGACAGACAAACAGACTGACAGACAGAGACAGAGATACCGAGACAGAGACAGACAGACGCATTCACACACACACACACACACACACACACACACACACACACACACATACACACACACACACACAGAGATTAAGAGAGACAGAGAGACAAAGAGACAGAGTGAGGGGGGAGACAGAGAGGTAGAGAGAGAGAGAGAGAGAGAGGGGGGGGAAGGGAGAGAGAAAGAGAGAGATTAAGAGAGACTAAGAGAGACACAGAGAGAGAGTGTGTGCGAGGGAGAGAGAGAGTGTGCGAGAGAGAGAGAGAGAGAGAGAGAGAGAGAGAGAGAGAGAGAGAGAGAGAGAGAGCGAGAGAGCGAGAGAGCGAGAGAGCGAGAGAGAGAAGTTGTTTTGGTGCTCATACTATCTTATGCACTTGCGAGTGCTGTAAAACCTCTACTAAAACAAACAAAGTTTACCCAACCTCCTCACGTCTCTTCCAATCCCTACAATCCCAGACAGAACAGTAAACCCCACCGTGGCCCCCCGAGTAACCCCGGGTGTTGTGTACTTGGAAAAGTGTTCAAAATGAAAGGTCATTATTTATTTCTTCTCTCTCTCTCTCTCTCTCTCTCTCTCTCTCTCTCTCTCTCTCTCTCTCTCTCTCTCTCTCTCTCTCTCTCTCATTCACTCTGTCTCTCTGTCTCTCTGTCTCTCTCTCTCTCTCCCTCTCTCTCTCTCTCTCCCTCTCTCTCTCTCCCTCTCATTCTCTCTCTCTCTCCCATCTTCTATCCCCCCCCCACCTCTCTCTCAAGTTAAAAATAAATAAATAAAGACTACGGGGTGCAGAAAGGCAGAGTCACATTTCGATGTTATAACATTTCGTTGATGTAGAGAAATTTTAGTTTCAGAAGGACGTAAGATTGTTCTCTGTTTATTTCGCACAAAGGCACTCAAAACATTTTCTGTATTAAAATCTGATGTATTATTTTTACGGTATTCAGTAGTATCTTGAAGCCCCAAATAGGACTATAACTAAAAATAATTTTTTTGCTTTTTTTGACCCTTGCAGTTTTTTAAAATGTCAAAGAACCTGCTATGAGGCCAGTTCCGGTGGCCTTGACCCAGACAATGGAGAGTACAACGGGCGGGAAGCATGGGATGGTCACTGTAGCCCCAGAGTAGAAGATCCAGTTGAGGTTGATGCCGGACTTGAAGACGATAAGACCCAGAGGGATCATAGAGAGGGTGACCCACACGATGCACCAGTTCTTGAAGTCGAAGAGGAAGTCCATGTAGTCCCTGGGGAAGGGTGGTGGTGGTGACGATGGTGATTATGGTGATGGTAGTGGTGATGATGATGGTGATGGTGGTAGTGTTGATGACGGTCGTGGTGGTAGTGGTGATGGTGGTGGTGGTGGTGGTGGTGGTGGTAATTGTGGTGGTGATGGTGGTGGTGATGGTGGTGGGGGTGATAATGATGGTGGTGCTGGTTGTGGTGATAATGGTGGTGGTGATGGTGGTGGTGATGATGGTAATGGTGATGGTGATGGTACTGGTGATGGTGATAATGGTAGTGGGGGTAGTGGGGATGGTGATGGTGGTGGTGGTGGTGGTGATGATGGTGGTGATGGTGGTGATGATGATGATGATGATAATGTTAATAAAAAACAGGCGGTGATAGTGAAGCTGATGTTGTAGGTGCTGCTGCTGCTGCTGCTGCTGCTGCTGCTGCTGCTGCTGTTTCTGCTGCTTCTGTTGCAAGTGCTTCTGTTACCGATGATGATGAAGATGATAAAGATGATGATGATATTGCTAGGGATTTCCATATATTTTTTTAAATCCCAAAAACTTGAAACAATGATGATGCCTATGGTGTGGGAAAGTAGGAGGACGGAGAAGGAGGTAGAGGAAGAGGAGGGGGATGATGAGAATGCATAAGAGCATAAGGAGAAGTGGGAAAAGGAGAAGAAAAAAAAATGACCAAAGTGGAGTAAACGGCTAAAGGGATACATAAATGACACCACTCAAAACAACACCAACAACAGCGACAACAACAACGACGATAACAACAACAACAACAACTACTACTACTACTACTACTACTACTACTACTACTACTACTACTACTACTACTACTACTACTGCTGCTGCTGCTGCTGCTGCTGCTGCTGCTGCTGCTGCTGCTGCTGCTGCTGCTGCTGCTGCTGCTGCTGCTACAGCAACAAAAATAACAGATAAGCAAAAGGAAAGCAGCAAATGTAGCAAAAACATTAATTATGATCACAAATACTAGAACGGCGAAAAAACACCTCGATTCCCTGGTCAGGTAAAAACGTAGGAAAATAACCGATTCAAAAACAAAATTTAAACAAGAGCAACTTAAATATTATTATCAAAAGATCGAAGGAGCAACGATATCATCAACAACACAAGGAAAATCCAGATTAAAAAAACAACAACAACAATTAAAATAAATCCACAGCATTACAAGCAAAGATGACAAAACCCACTACGTTTCGCCTAGATACCTAAATCTCCCGTGCGTTGTACAGGAGTATGGCTGTTTGAGGTAATATTGAGTACTATCTCTCGCACGCGCGACATCCTCAGTGCATTGAGTGCAGTTGGTAGCGTTAGCGCAAGAACACAGCTCACTCGTGTGGTCACCGTGCGCGTTCGTGGTGGACTTCGCCAAACCTTTTCTGGTCTTTCCGCACAGGACGCAGTGGTGCGGTTCCAAATTGTTTCTGTGGAAAAAAATAATAAAATAAGAAAAATAATACCTCAACTAAACAAAGAGGTTATAAGCAGAAGTATTGGTAACCTTTACGGTAAAATAGAAATACGTTTGTACATGGATTCATTCTGATTTTTGATACGCGTAGAAGGGTAGAATCACTGAACAATACAAAAGGGGGAACAACAAGCACAAACCATCTGTTGACGTATAGTGCTGCGACTTCAGCCTCACAGCCTGACAGTACTTACACGACATTCTTTCACCTGAGATCATAAATTTGTACTTTTTGTATATTCACACTTTCAGGGTGTTAAACTAATTGGCTATCACTATTTAAGTTGTTTATTCATTTTTAAACCCTATCCGTACGCCCTGGGGTTATTTTGTACCCCCGGGGTTGTATTCTTCACATTTTAGAATACTTCTAGTTCGAAGATCTCTTTGAAACTTTCAGTATTTCTCAAAAATAAGTTAGACAGACTGCTAGGCAAAGCGTACGGATCGGATTAACGAGTAAATTTCTTCTTTGGAAAGTGGTGGCACAGAGTTCCCCAAGTCGTATGGATACGATAGTCAAAAACGACGAACGGATAGAGTTAATCTTTTAATAATTTGAATTGAGAGTAGGCAACAAGTATACGACAGAGACAGAAATATTATGCGAGTAATACAATTTATTATTCAAATGATTAAAACATGTAGAATAATAATATGTTACATTTAAAACATTTAAACACAACATTCACAAAATAAAAGGATCATGTACATGTGGCTAAAAGTGATAAACATTAATTATCCTTCAGTGAGAAATTCAGGTATATAGAGGGAATTTCGAAAAAGGATGAACATTACACCTGAAGTTTCGGGATCTTGTTAAAAAGGCTTCTAAGCCAATTTAATAATACTCCAATGTTCCTCTCAAAGCGATGGTAGTTTATTCTGGAGGGAGATAACTGTGGTAGTTATACCATGTTTAAAGCAAAATTGTTATCTTCCTTTAACGGAAGCTCTCGGCACATTAATACCCAGAGCTGTGAACGAATTATTTTGCATTTTAAATTAGGTGTAAGCCCGAATTCTGTTAATGAAATTTTAACACTATCTAGATTTAATTGGTTAGCAGTGGTTGGTCATTTCATTTTTTTGCGTGGATGAAGTGGTTGAGGTGGAGGGGAATTTCTTTTGGTGTATTTTCTTTTTCGTTTTATGTTAGGAAAATCGCGAGCTTTGGGGAAGAGTGGGAGGGGGG
>NW_004797696.1:510259-511700 GCF_000002075.1 Aplysia californica
AAAGAAGAAGAAGAAGAAGAAGAAGAAGAAGAAGAAGAAGAAGAAGAAGAAGAAGAAGAAGAAGAAGAAGAAGAAGAAGAAGAAGGAGAAGGAGGAGGAGGAGGAGGAAGGGGGGGGGGAGAAGAAGAAATTCCATTTTCCGTCTCTCGAAGACAATTGTAACTGTCAGCTGGAGCGTACGCTGTTTTTATAAAGCTATATTATGATGAAGGAAATGGTATTCACTTTAACATCAGCCAATCTTAAACATTGGTGGTCATATTATTTTTAGCTTGAGAAATGTTAATATTTGACCTCTGACCTTCCAAGATTTGGTTTTCGCTGAGCAGGTGCGTTCCATTGTCCGAGCTGAGAGCTAGGTATGCCATGCCCGTGGTTGTGGCCATCACGTTTGGGATGGAGAACCAGATGAAGCCAGCCAAAATGAAGCCCCACACACCCTGGAATAACAAAAAATAATGTACAGTCAGCAACATACATTAGAATACACTTTTGTATAATTGAGACATAGCAAAAACTAATTATGATGCCAAATTTTACAGAAGACTGACTTTTGTTAATCTGTATTGTTGAACCGTAATTTTGGTAAATGAATTATAATTGAAAGTGTAGGCAGTTATACCGTTTCGTTTAATAACTTATGATAGAAATGTTTTCAGTTTTAAGTGATTTATTTATAGACTTTAGGACGGAATGGGTTTGCAGAGTTCTTTTTAAAAATAAAATGTAAGTGTTTTTTGCCTTCGTCGACACAGTTTGGATTAATTGGTCGCTTTTACGGACAAGCCGGCTAACACAGATTTCGGGGGTTTACAGAAATCTTGACCTACAGCAAAAGTGTACATTGCCCTTCTTATAGAAGTTTGGTTTCATTGGTGTGTATATTTGTTTGGTATATAGAAAACTCCCCTGGTCTTTTAAAGAAACTGAACACGGGCAAAATCAATACCTTCAATTTTCTCAAAACAACATTTTTCGGGATAGCTCCCTTGTGCTTCAAAGCGACCAATTAGGAGGCAGGCTTCCGATCCAGCCTGTCAAGGTCAACCCAGGCTAAGAGGGATATAAACTTTCAACAGGAAAAAAAACGAGACATTTGATAGAAATGTTTCTCCAATCGGGAATCGAATTCGAGTCTCCTTCATGCGACAACGAAGCATCTAATCGTTACACCACAAACACTGGTGGAGAATTCTGTAAGTCGCCGAATAATGGACAACGGATATGGTTCAAAGTGTGCATTAATTCAACTTAAGAACTAAGGCGCAAAATGCTCTCAGTTACACTGTGTTAGTGTCACTAACGAGCAGCGCCACCTCGGAGCAGTTTCCCACCCCAACTCAACCAACATCTAAGACAAGATGAGATGAGATGAGATGAGATGAGATAAGATAAGATAAGATAAGATAAGATAAGATAAGATAAGATAAGATAAGATAAG
>NW_004797696.1:511955-514800 GCF_000002075.1 Aplysia californica
CACACACACACACACACACACACTCACATGTACACACGCATACACACAAAAATACAGACACACACACACACACACTCACGTGCACACAAACATACACACTTACACACACACACACAGTCAAACACACACACACACACACACACACACACACACACACACACACACATTACGCTACCTGCACTGGCTTGGCTGCAATTCTGCTTTGCCAGGAGGCCTGGTCACAGTACGTCACCGCTGACGACACGAAGATCTCAATGATGCCGAATAAGAAGGCGCCCCATGATCTAAACGTGAGGAAGCTGTGGAATATTCAGAAGCATAAGATGAAAAAAGTAATCTTCATCAGCTTAGATACAACAATGGAGTTTTGCTGTAGTATTATACGAGTAAGTTTCGAACTTGAACTACTCGCGGAAGTTCAGAATACAGTTTCCAGAGGTAAGAAGTGTTACATTCTCCCTAGAACTGGGACATTTTACACAACTGAAGATGGACTTTCAACTTATTTGGGAACCAGGACTCCTTGGAAATGCCGTTGACTCAGTTGGCATCGTGCTGAGCTACGAAGCGTATGATCCATCATGACCCTTGCTCGAATCCTCATGAAGGCGTTCTTGAATTTGGGTTGTTTGGGAAATTTTCAAGTCGCTCCCCCACATGGCTCTGTCAATTCGTGGAGAAAAATAAATTCGGAAAAATGAAGTGGGTGTTCCGTACATACTGTAACACATTACTACAAGAATTCAGATTTCAAAACTGTCTGTTGTACGTCTGAAATCACTCTAAACTTCTACAATAATATGTAAACAAACTAACCGAAGTTCGTTTCAGAGGCCACCCCCCCTCCCCTCCCAGAAAAAAAGAAAACCTGAAAGACAACGAAATATTATCTGGTCGACATTCCACGCGATCTGTCTTTTCAAGCGTCGCTCAACTTCTCTAGATCAACAAGAAAATGAATGAGCTTTTTCTAGCCCTAAAGTTCCCATCATATTGCTTTCTTCTGATTTTGTTTTTTAGCACAAGAACTCAGAGCGCAGTTTTTGAACGAGATGGAATGATTTGCTATAATAGAGAAAATTAAAAGCAAACACAGATATATATGGACGTTTGGAACGGGTGAAAAGCAGATATCAATACAGACAGCAGCTGAAACCATAATATAATAGCTTTTGTCCCACACATTGATCAAGGTGTGCAACTTTCTCCAGTAAATTCCTCGAGTAATTTTGCTAATTAATTGTAGCCTCGTAAAAAATTCTTAAATGCACATAAAGTGTTTCTAAACTCTCGGTATTTCAAACGACAGGTTCTGAGTCAACCCTGGTCGTCACTTAACCCTTTTCTCGAGTGAAATACCTTATTTGAATTATAGCAGAGAGAATAGATTTTCCCGATTCCCTTTGAATGTTTTATTAGTATATCGTTTCCACATCATCATTTCTCTTTCAGGAAAATGTCTGCACTGTAGAGGTGATTAAATGGCGGATATTGGATAAATATCCCAGTCAAGTATTCGAACCAGGACCATCGACAACACAGTCCAATGTGATATCAACAGAATAAATCGACTCGTTCCTGAGGAAATATGTAGTGTAAAAGTCGTATTGCGTGACTTGGTCATAAAAAAGCACTTTGTTAGGCAATACCATGTGATTTAGAATTCTTCTGTGTATTTGTGTGTGTGTGTGTGTGTGTGTGTGTGTGTGTGTATGTGTGTGTGTATGTGCGTGTGTGTGCGTGTGTGTGTGTGTGTGTGTGTGTGTGTGTGTGTGTGTGTGTGTGTGTGTGTTTGACACTGGTTTCTGGTTCAATTGTCCTTTTCTTCAAGAACAACAATAACCAAAAATGTTCTCAATTTTTAACCTTCGTTCAGAGGACTTGTTTAAAACATATCATTTTTACCTTTTCCTTAAGAGTCAAATCCTAGGCAGAGTTCTACGTTCTCGGGTTCATGAGGTTGTTTTTTTTAGCTTGTTTGTTTTTTAAAAGGAGTACTTTGCCTTTAAAAGGATGACAAAGTACTGCAAATAGTTTGTTGGAAGCCTATCCAATAACGGAAAGATATGGAAAAAAAGTACAACACAAAAGTAATAATCGTAATAATAATAGATAATAGATAGCAATTGTATAGCGCAAATCCCCATTCAACAGCAAGCTCTCTGCATTTCAAAATCTATACTATTACCCCAGCAGACCTGAGAGCATTCTGAAACAACCTCAACTTCCTGGGAAGCATACTGGGCAAGCAGCCATTTATAGGCGCTAAAACACAAACATACTGATAAGATCTTTCATTGTCTATGGCCGTTGTATCCATTCTCACCTGGGTGAAGTGAAGAAAATTCGTATTAAGTGTCTTTCCCAAAGACACAACGTCGGGTCCGCGGCTCGAACCCCGAACACGCAACCTCGGGAATGCGAGTCCCGTTGCATAACCACAAGGCCACCGACGCCACCTTACCCTCAACCCCCCTCAAACAACTCATCACTTATTGCTACATGTACATAGTATGTCAGCATGGAAGAACAACAGCTGAACATTTCCAACCGTGACAACCCCATCCCACCTCACTCCCTGACCCTATCCACTCATCTTTCCAAAGATCTTACACTAGCCCGACTGTAATGGGCTATATTATTGTCGGCATAGTTTGCATACAAGAATAGTGCAGATAAGGTTTATGTTTGAACGTGACAATCGCATCTTTTGTTGTGTTCCACTAATCTTTACTTACATCTTCCACTTCGTTTGGAAGTCTCTCTCTCTCTCTCTCTCTCTCTCTCTCTCTCTCTCTCTCTCTCTCTCTCTCTCTCTCTCTCTCTCTCTCTCTCTACCTTTACT
>NW_004797696.1:516926-518850 GCF_000002075.1 Aplysia californica
TTACGTAAAAAGGAGTCGGAACTTTTCTTTCGTAGCATTAGTCTTGGGAATCGGTTCTCGACTAGATTCTTCGCCCAGCTCTAGACATGCGTGAAAGAGCTCGTGAAAGCATGACAAGTGTACTCACATCCCCAATGTTTATGTAATGCATACAATGTATAAGACTCTGCGGAGAAAACTACGCATATTACTGAGATAATAATATTATGCCAATCTTACCTGTATGGTAGCCTTGCCGGCCAGCAGAACTCCGATTGTAATTACGAGATTAGTTAGAATGGCAAACATACAGAAGATAGTGTGAGCCCTCTTTCCGAATCGGGCTTTGATTATCTGAAACCAAAAGGAAAAGGCAGAAAATTATATGGATGTAAAACCATAAACATAGTAAGACTATAATCGATTTACGAGGTTGGATCCTCGAATTTATCGTCCATTTCAGATCAGACCGAGACTTGTGGGTGGAGAGACGTAAAAACTTCCCTCTCCCCTGAAAACGGAAGTTTCTGAACCCCTGGTTGGAGATTCAAACAAGGATCATTCGCTCTGGCCTGTGCCATCTCCTTACTCGACCTGTCAGAGACGCCCTCCAACCACCTGCGTTGGCATATATTCCATGTTTGATTTACTGCCTCCCCTATACTCTCATGTACATAAGACGGAGAGCAGTCGACGCCACGCTTGCCCGTCCTTGGCCACGTTCTCCAATCTCGGCACATCCAGGCCTTGGGTGACAGCCTCATCCATTTCTGTGCCTCTGCAGCTTCCAGTGTCTACTTCTTTTTCTTTTCCCGATTGGTCTCCAATACCATGTCTGATAGGGCAATCTTTTTTTCGGCATTCTTAGAGCATGCTCTAAATATCCCCATCTTGTTCTGTTTATGTTCGTTCCCTATGTTTAAAGGAAACACTAAATCTGGCATGAATAAGTTGAGTTCCTTCACGACTGAAATGTCGTGTGGGTCTTTGATTAGAAAGAAGGCATGTTGACAACCTTGCACATTAAACCAATCCGATCTGATCTGACTCCCTCTCAAATCGAGCACGGCATTGTAAGATGAGGAAAAGAACTTCACTTAGGTTCATAACGTTTTAAAACCATGAAGGCGTTCCATCATCTCAGTAAGAACACCCTAGGCTTCCATACGGATAACGCTGGCTTAGCCAAAATATATTCTTAACCTTGAGTTGGAAGTTTTCATGCCTCTCCACCCACAGAACTCCGTCTTATAGGATAATATGGATTATAATTATCCTCAAATATCTATTTAACGGTTGAATCAGTGTCATCCATAATTTGCAAGGGCAGTTTGTGTCAAATTGACACAAGTCATTGTGCCAAAATTGGAGAACCTATGTTCGATAGATAAGGAGATATTTGACAAGTTGCGCCACGATTTCTTTACCACACTCTGCTAAAAGGTGATCTCATTGTATTGAGAGGGGCGTTAAACCCATAACATAGTCTTCTCCTTCAGCTGTACATCGATATCGAAAATGACTAAAGTATGGAGCCTTATACGGCTTTACCTAGGCGGTAGACATAGAGGTAGCAGATTGAACAAATACTGATTCCTTTCCTTTAGATTTTGATTTCCTTATATTATGGTTGGTACACTTGAAAATAAGGAAGTTATAAAAGGTGTCTTACTTCTTACAAGTATGATGACAGGGACATATTTTAAGTTAGGGAATTAATGTTTCTGAATTTTCCTCTGGTGGTGACTTTATAGCCAACGATTTCAGCCACCAAGGGATCTTTAATGGGTGCAACGTGCACATCGGCCCTCTGTGATTTTATTCCGTATTCTAGTGGACTGGATGCTTGATCTACCCTAAAATCAGCGGTGTAGAAGATGGAGAGTGAGAGAGTGAGTGAGTGAGTGAGTGAGTGAGTGAGTGAGTGAGTGAGTGAGTGAGTGAG
>NW_004797696.1:520374-526229 GCF_000002075.1 Aplysia californica
TTTCTCTCTCTCTCCCTCCCTCTCTCTCTCTCTCTCTCTCTCTCCATCTCTCTCTTTCTCTCTCTCTTTCTCTTTCTCTCTCTCTCCCTCTCTCTCTCTCTCTCTCTCTCTCTCTCTCTCTCTCTCTCTCTCTCTCAGAACAACAACAAAAAAGAGAAAGCAATAACAACAACAGCTACAAAAAAGAACACAGCTTCGAAAAAGAACCAACACATTTATCGCAAAATGAATAGCGGCATGAACACCCCACGCCTAAATAAACACACACACACACACACATACACACACACACACGCACACACACACACACACATACACTCACACACACACACACACACACACACAGACACACACACAAAGCACCTCCACCGCTTCCACGTCCGCCCTCCCCTTTTATAGGAATAAACAGAACAAAACCAAAAAATAATAAAGAAAATGAAATTTCAAAAAAGGAAAAAATAAAACAGTATTATGAATCCTCTCGAGGGAATTAAAGCGCTGGGTTATAATAATAATATGCTCCAAAGGCTCGGATGAGTACGAGGGTTTGGACCGAGGTGTGCAGACGGGAATGGATTTAGAGAGCAACTCGTGTTGTGGTGCAGGCTCCTGGCTGATGTATCGAGGGCTCAGGCTTTGCCCCCAGGGCTGCCTGCTGCAGCTCAACGGTGAGGAGCGAATACAAGGTGTATTCGAATACCCGGTGCTTTCAAGCACATGAACATAGTAACAAAGTCCACTTTGTGCTGGTAAAAATGTAAGGGAGATGGACAACTAAACAAAAACAAAACAAAGCAAACAAAAAAAAGAAAGAAAGAAAAGAAGTGGCACCATCCAACCAAATGTCAATATTCCGTGTTTCTTTAAAAAAAATTATCTACAGGATGGTTTCCTTTAGTTTGAAAAACTAGAAATATGTCCTTATTAAACATGCCAGTATAGAGACACCAATATTATTTTTTCTCATCATGATAATGTTTTAAAGGGGTGACTTATTTTGCATAATCAGAAAAGGAGCAAAATACTGTTCCAGAAGGAACTCCTGTTTGCGAGAAGAAACAAACCGTGTTCATATTGTTGAAATCGTTTGTTTATTACAACAGTCCTGTTAGCGTAACATTCCCTATCAGTCATCGAGACTCTGTCAATGTCTTGATTGTTTCTGTGTGCTCTTCTTTTAGATAGATTCTTAAATATAGTAAAACCACAAATCTTCCTCCTCCCCCTTCCCCCTAAAAAAAGAACAAAATCCCCTTTGCACTCAGTACGTATGTCTAGAAATAGTCTCTTTGCCCGAAACCTTTGCAGTGGGTATGCAGAATTGTGATGAGAAGCTTGACACTCGCTTTTTGCCTGAGCAAAGAAATAGTCAATGTTATTTCTGTACTGGTGAACCTGACCATTAAGAAAGAGTGAGAGGAAAGTTTCCAGAAATAGCAACAAAAAAAAAGGTGGGGGGGGGGGGGGGGGGGGGGGAGAAAAGAAACCAGCATCAAAATATCTGGACTCAGCATGAAACAAAAAACCCCCCCAACGTTTTACTATCGTTCGTCAAGTTTGTAACCAAAGGAACCATAACACGTTGTCGAGTAGTGGCGTTATCGATACCAGTATAGTTCCAAATTTACGTGCTCGAATTCCTCTCAAGCGATAACGAGAGTAATTATCCGCACACGCGAGAGCCGTTAAGCTGCACTCTTTCTCAGTTTTCCCTTCTCCAATATCCCTGTAGTATCACTATCTCCCTCTAGCTCTTTTACCCACCCTTGTTCCAATAGTGACCTTCTTTCTTCCACACATTTCGTCTTTCCTTCATTCATATACCCCCACCCCATCCCACCCTAGACTGTCACTCCTTTTCCGTGGTTCTTGTGGTTTCTCCATTGACCTAGTAACTCTCGCTACTCCGTAGCAATGACTCTACAGACCGGAAGCTAAGCTCCTGGTGAAGTTTGGCAACCTCCAGACATGGAGCTGGTCATTTCGAAGCCTGAGACGGTGGTCTCCAGAATGTCCCTCGAGGGAATGAAACAATGTGGTATTCAAGGAATAAAGAGAAAAATCAGCAGGCGGGCAAATTTGATTCTTTAACTTCAGAGTTTTGGCTTTACTTTTACTTTCATCCGCTGCTTATGCCGTTTTGAGTTTTGGCCACATTCATATAATCAATAGCGCCACACCATCGGAATCCGTGTCAAGGTATTTCTTCTCTCCAAGAGTTAAAGTCCTGAGCCATTGCAGCGTGTTCTATACAATTCTCTCTTTGTCTGTTTTACTATTTTGTTACTACCACTTGTCCGTGTCACACTTTTCGTAGTGACGATAAACTTCAACACAAGCAACACAGCCTGTTTCTGTATTATTATGCATTCCTGAATACGTGTTTTATCCGGTGCACCAAATCATCTCTGTAGCTTTTGACATTATGGGTTGCAAACAAAACACCTGTATTGCTTCTATATAGACATGTGGAAGCAATATTGAACACTTGAGCCATATCATATAATAATATCAAATGTAAGGTTAGAAAATTAAATAATGCTATGCATAGTTTCGGCAAATTTCATCAAACAGCTCTCGAGATATTGCTATTCAAAGTTGGGAACGTATTTGAGGACCGAATATAATTGGATGTATTCTTTATGAAACAAACCACAAAGAGACAGCTATACTTGCCAACTGACACTTTCGAAGTACTTCCCTACCCTAACCCAAACTCCAACCCTAACCCTAACCCTACCTCTCTATTCCACCCAGTCTCATAGTGGTCACTCGTTACGGAAGTCCTCCCTAAGTAAGTTGTGTCATGGTTATATAGGTTCCTCGTGAGTTCGACTCCTACATTTACCCAGTGTTTCCGTTTGTCTGCTGGCACAATGCATTCCTGACTGATAGTGTCGTGGAAGCCCGCTTCTTAAATGATCGAAATTTTAATTGTATCGATATGGATGTATAACATTACTATCAATCCACCCATTGGAGTCACTGAACGTGATCCTGGCATTGGTGATTCGTCATCGCGTATGATGACAAAACGAAACCGACCTCAAGCTACCAACATACTAATGTGTGTGTGGTATTTTCCTAACCTTTCACACAAAAGAGGGTGATTCAGTTTCAATCTGCTCTGAAAAAGATGGGTTAAAGTTTAAGATAATCTCCACCTTTATAAATGGATTACACCCCCCCCCCCAACCGAAATTTAAAATAAATATATAAATAAATAAAATTAATTAATTAATTAATTAAAAAATCCCTCCTCAAAAGCGAGCCTTTTTTTCTTAAATGTACATGTAAAATGAATCTATCATGAGAGTCGAGCAGGGTTGAAGCCGTTTTCCTTCGAGTTATCTAAGCGCATAGAGCATTGCATAAGTGGATATGCGCTATATAAATGCAATCCATTATTATTATTATTATTATCATTATTATTATTATTATTATTATTATTATTATTATTATTATTATTATTATTATTATTATTATTATTATTATCTACAATATTATAGTGTCAAACATAGAACAAAACATTCACAAAAACAACGACATGGAGACAAACCAAATCACCACTACGAGAGCTTTTGCAACGTTACCTCTCAAAAGGAAACGACCAATATTCCACCATTACCCATCATCGCATTCTCTTCAGTTCGTTGTCGTTTCGTACATGGAATCTCTCTCTATGAAGTCCTGAGTTCGCCTCGCCCCTGAGGCGTCCCGATACGTGACCCGTGGGGTGTTTGAGGAGATTACAGGCCGGCAAATTGGCTGGGTCGCCGTGGATGTGGGGCGGAGGTTCTTAAGACCGAGAAGTGGCGCTTTACCACGCTTGAGATCTGTTACAGCCACTACTGACATTACTACTGCGACTACAAGAGTTGTCTCCATTAATGCTACCGGTACCAAATCATACCGCCTACTATGGTTTATCCACTGAGTACGTTTCCTCCAGGGTTATACTGTCAACCCTCTTTGGCTGTCAAATTTACCCACATTTGTATATCAATGAGGAGCTCACGTTACTGGAGTATAGCTATAAGTAAAAAAGAAAAAGAAGCGGAATTGATACCTTTCAATCTAATATTTCTAATAAGATGCCAGAACGATTAATGGGTATTATTACATGTTTTGCGTTAGAATCGACTTTATTTCGGCTGTTTAGAAGACGACATTCTTCATCACTGCCTGTCAAGCCTACAAAAGGTGAGTGTGATACACGATTCCAAAGTACAGATACTTGATGCAATAGGCTTCCGTGTGGTGGTCCTTCCCGATGGTAGGTCCTCTTCCTTAGTGCGTTGATCGAAGAATTTGGTTGATTTATTGGGTTAGTATATATGATTTTTTTCACTTCTTCTATTGTTTTTATGAGACGCATGCATTTGTATCATAAGAATGGAATTTCTGAAAAGACAATAAAAGTTACCCTTAGCTGTTTCGTAATTTTACCCCCCCCCCCTCCCCCAAACTCATAAAACTAAGTTCTTTCAATCATACAAACGCCACGTGGCGTAAAGGTTAGGTTCCTCGTTGTTTCACGAAAAAGACAAAGATTCGATCCTTGTGATGACTAGGTCTTTTGTCGAATCTCTT
This sequence comes from Aplysia californica, assembly GCF_000002075.1. Taxonomy (NCBI): domain Eukaryota; kingdom Metazoa; phylum Mollusca; class Gastropoda; order Aplysiida; family Aplysiidae; genus Aplysia; species Aplysia californica. The sequence continues at coordinate 524,968 of NW_004797696.1, forward strand.
TCTGCCTGCTGGAATGTTGTGTCGCACTCGGTCCTGGATGGTCTAATAGGCAGGGCCTGCCTTCTATGATCGAAACGGTGTTGATGGGGCTGTAGAACATTACCATGACAATGAAAGTCGGGGCAGGTCGCCAGCACTTCAGCATCTTCAGGTATTTTCACAAAATCTAGTTGGTTTTTGAAAATCCTTCCCACCAGTTGATAACAAAATGCCAGTCTTGATACTATTTCGCTGTTTCGAAAAAAGAAAATTTGCCCCATTTAAGAAAAAGCTGGCGATTGAGAATACCGGGTACTTTTCTTCTTTCGGAATTAGCAGCAGACGAGAGAACCTCTCTTGGACTTGATTATGAATGAAGAGAACACAAGGGTGGTCGAAGCTCAAATCCTCACCGACAGACGGATATGTTACAGTTGGAACAATCGCCAGACGTGGAGAGAGAAGCACGTAACAGCGGCACCAGAAACCTCCGGAAACGTCACAGCTAGACACACACAGAGCGAATGTTCCCAGAGGCAAGATTACGGGGTTTGTGTCTGTTCTTGGTGAGAACGTAAAGTTCAACTCTGAACGTCTTCCAACAGACTTTATTTTATTCGTTTATTTATTTTCTCTAGGGGGGGGGGGGGGGGTTTTTTTTTCAAATCAAATTTCCTGTGTTGTAAACCTACTTGTAAGTCTCGTCTCCAAAGCAGAAGGTCTAGGTTTGAGCCTCGGTTCAGACAAGGTTTTTTTTCACCCCCTCCTGCCCACCAAGCAGTAATGGGTACCTGACTTCGATTTGGGGAAGTAAAGGCGGCGTGGAAAGGAACTCGCCACCCTACCACAAAATGCCGCAGGCCCAGGAAGTTTTCTCTTAACAAGGCAATCCCCAATGAATGTCCGGATCGGATGCGGAACAACTTTACTTTTACTTTACTTACAAGTATTATATATTACACTGATCTCCCGCCTCAATGGTCTCGACAAACCGAGAGCCTAGCCTGATCCATACACAGATTCGGCGGGTTTCAAAACTGATAGTAAAATGATCATTCGGCAGAAATCTGATGAACCAATTAAAATAGTCAACGTCCCCGTTTACTTGATGATAATGAACTGGATGTAGGCTTACCATTCCTTTGTCTATCACCACACGATCGTCCACCTCAGTTCAAAAGCTTCAATTTTAAAGTATCATCTTCCCATTTAGAGTCAACATACCCACGCACACACATACACACATACACACACACACACACACACACGCGCGCGCGCGCGCG
>NW_004797696.1:527919-530419 GCF_000002075.1 Aplysia californica
TAATAATAATAATAATAATAATAATAATAATAAATAGCATTTGTATAGCGCATGTGCCCACTCGAAAGCAAACTCTGTGCTTTACGCTATATTAATAGAGTGCTCATAATATGATCACTCTATTAATATAGCGTAAAGCACATATTATGTTGTATTTTGTTTGCGGTACTTTGTTATCTACAGGTCTCTTAGTTCACAATGGTAGGCAAAATGGGCAGGGTCAAAACGAACCAAACAACAACAAACAAACAAAATAATGGTAGGCAACGGTGGCGTAGTAACTTTTGGGTGTGTCTATAGACAATATTATATGAACGTTTATTTTGGACAGGGAGAAGAGCTCAAAGGTAACAGGGTTTGAATAAAGGGAACAAAAGAAAGAAAGAACACATCAAAGAATGATAGGAAAAAAGTAGGATATACTAGTGGCGCACTCCAACCACCTGCCAAGATGCCTTAATAAGCCTATCAATTCAAACACGAAATACTGAGTTGTATAAGCTAGCAATAAAATAAAGTGTTCGTCAAATTATTGTAATTATTGTAGTGTTAATCTGCTTCGTCGGACTGCGTTGATCTCGTATATTGACGTGTTGTAATTATTATAGTTCGTTCCCTTTTGTTTGTGCGCTAAAAAAGAAGAAGAAAAACGTCTACCAATGTGTGCGTAACTCTGCAGCGCACTCCTTCGCAAGCGACAAAAACAACCTTTAAAAATGTTAAAAATCTTGATCCGTTAAAAATAGTTTTTAATTTTTTTTTCTAATTTGGGCCCAAGGCCTAGATTTATATTATTATGTTAAACACAGTCATTCATGGGGTCACTACAATAAATGTTTTCAGCAACCTGTGGCCTACAAAAATTGCTCGTTTTGAGACAGCGACACCCCCCTGCCTCCAGACTTTTAGTATGTAGGCCTACATTAATTCATCACACATCCATCCAGACGTCTCCAAGCGAGTTTCTAAAATTAGGCTACTCGCCCATCTATTGGATTACGTTTGTATGTATATATGTATGTAGTATAGGGTTTTAGGGCGCTCGCAACTGCTAAGGTCATATGAGCGCGCGATTGGATTACGTTTGATAGGCATGCATTTAGGTGCAGTGTTGATGAAAATAGGTAATTATTTGATGGTTTAGGTGTATGCTATAAATAACCTATTTTGATATCCTTTTGGCAAACACCAAAAGAAACTTGTGTGAACCTTTGACAATAAATTGTTTGCAGTAGTCAGTGACCTTCAGGGGCTTTTATTAGATTCTGTTGGTCATCCAACTTTTAGACTCGCATGCAAAGACCGGAGACGGTTAAAGAACGCGCTGTGTTTGTATCCCATCACAACGGACAAACGAAAATGAGAGGCTGTACAACAATTAAATCAGTTCTCACATAACCTAACAACAGCTTTTGCACCGAACAACTTTATCATAAAAGTTAAGCCAGGAGTCGAAACTTTGAAGAAGGTCAAAGAACGCTCGGAGCATCAGGTCCCCGTAGCGCAGTGGATAGCGCGCTGGACTTCTAATCCAGAGGTCGCGGGTTCGAATCCCGCCGGGGATGGTAACTTTTTAATATAATTTTATGTACTGGTGGTTTTCTTGGAAAAACTCAGTTTTTATGTCTCTTTTCTTTTCGTTCATTCTAGTTTAGGGTACTTAAAGTAAATAAATAAATAAATAAATAAAAGGTTGAAAAAATGGATAAATGAATAACTGAACAAACAAATAAAATGAATATACTATAAGGAACCACACTAATAAACACTCAAGGACCAGACAGTGAGAAACAGTCCTAACGAGCAAAGGCTAGATATCTAGTCTGGTAACTTGTAACCTACACAAACGCAACAGCATGCTCGTGGAAAAACAGAATAATGCTGGGTAAGACAGAGATTAAAAATAATAGGAGAGGGGAATGAAGACGACTTTTGCTGTTTGTCTCGACTCCAGAATGTTTTACGTTGATTTTGAGTAATAAGATAAGCAGAAATTGTAGGTCCCCGTAGCGCAGTGGATAGCGCGCTGGACTTCTAATCCAGAGGTCGCGGGTTCGAATCCCGCCGGGGTTGTAGTTTTTGCGTTTGAGTAGATCTTTGTGGGGTTTTTTTTCCTTTTTTATTTTTTAGTTCAGTCAACTTCTCCTTTTCATTTTTTAAACGGATACATGTAGGTTCTTGCAACTTTTCCTGTTGAAAAATGTTCGCTGTCTTTTCAGAATGTAAACTGTACACCTAGGCTAGATTCTATTACGTAAATCTGTTGTAGATCTAGATCACCACAATCCTCGCGTACTTTGGCAAAAGACTCTTGTTCTTCTCGGATCAAACACGAGGATTGAAATGGAGCACGAACTTGCGCAGCGTGAACACGTGTTTTCTTTTTGTAAACACGTGTTTTCTTTTCTCTCGAATGGTGAAGTCGAAAGGAAAAGTCGACAAAACTTGACAGTTCGGAGTACCAAGTCCCCGTAGCGCAGTGGATAGCGCGCTGGACTTC
>NW_004797696.1:535555-536693 GCF_000002075.1 Aplysia californica
TAAAAAGAGAAAAGCAAAGAAAAAAGAACCCCCCCCCCAAACAAACAAGAAAAGTAAAGAAATACGACATACCAGGGGCGGGCTTCAATCGTCTACCATGTTGAGTTGAGGTAAAACATATTAAACAGCTCTATCTGAGACATTATTATTTTGCAATCAGTTAAGAACAAAATTCCTCCAAAACAAAAACATCTTTAAACATAAGTGTTGCTGTTCAGAATTAAAACAGACTCCCTGAGTAAATGTAAAAAAGTGGAATGAGAGGATGCTTAGACTCTGCTAACGCACATCTTCTAAATAAAAGGAAATTTCAGTTTTTTTAAAGTAGCAATTACAACGCAAGCGTTTCAATAACAGTTACAAACGGAGCAATAGTTGCAATGTTATGGTATCCAATTGTTAGTCGCGTTTTAATTATTTGGAATAAAACAGGTAACTTTCAAGGAGACCGCACGTGTGAATAAAGATGCGTCGTCAATACTACATGGCGGAGAGCCATAAAACTCTTCAAACCTCCTAGATTTACAACCAAAACATACTATCGATTTACCCAAACGATCGACCAACAATTTTGCAGGATAGAGTCAGGGCCTGCTAGACTGACCAGATGGCCATCATTTCATTGTCCGTTTCAAATCCGTGTTCAAGATACGGAAGGACAGAAGCGAATCAATATCAAAGTAAGAACTCGCTGACGGACAGAGAGAAAAAGTATTTAATAAAGTCTGTCACAGTCTGTCCAGTGGTCCCCCCTTGGCAGGTGATTGGAAGCCCTCAACCCCGCACCCAAGCCTGCCCATGACATCGACCAATCGAAGTGAAGGATATCAAACACGGCAAGAGGCAATCAACGGCGTGTTCCAGCCAATCAAGGAGCGTGGTACATTGGACTATTCTGTTATTAGATGGCGCGATGAAAGTCTCGGACCTGACAATTATGGCAATATGGCCGCCCTTCATTTCTCAATTAGACCGGTTCGTGACTGGTGGTGACGTAGATGCGCTCCCAAAGCCAGAGTCTTATCCTGATGACTCGGCCCTCTGTTCTGGGGTGACTTTGGACTCACAGATAGATAGATAGATAGACAGACAGACAGACAGACAGACAGACAGACAGACAGACAGACAGACAGACAGA
>NW_004797696.1:539683-540911 GCF_000002075.1 Aplysia californica
GATCAAGTTAGGCAGCAACTGATTGTATTTATAGATAAAAATTAATATTTTAAAAAAACCCAATTTTATTGACCCATTACGTTGTTACAGAATGACACCACTAAAGCGTTCGATCGAGAGGAAAAGCCCGATATAATCGCAGTCACCTTCGTGTATTACCTTGTTTTAGAGCCTTGTCTTGTGGTATTAACTTGTTCAGTTCAACCCGACCCAATAACCGGTCAACTTAACATAATTATTATTATGATCCTGTACACACTGATGTCTGCGGTGTAGCTGTTAGTTGCCTTGCTGTAGCGTGCGGGTACCCGAGGTTGATTCCGAGGTGGGAAGAATTTTTAACGAGTATTTCTCTCTTTCTGTTTGGTTGTTATATCTCTCTTAGCCTGTGTTGGCCCTAAGATGGCCTAAATTGTCATGATGGGGGTGCACCCTCCCCCTCCCCTAAAAAACAACCCCCCCCAAAAAAAACCCCCAAAAAACACCCGCCCCCTAACCCCCAAACAAAACAACAAACAAATAAACAAAAAGCTTCCATAGATCCTTTATGCAGTGAGTCACCTGACTGATAGTACATGACTGTCCGTGCGTTAGGCCCCTCGTGACACAATTAAGGTTTAGATTGTCTAGGAGTCGTGACCCTGCGATCCTTCCTGTCAGGGCCATCGCGGGATGAGTTGGCGACAACATCCAAGCAGAAAGACCGAAATACTTGTTAAAAAATCTCCCTACTCAGGAATCGAACTCGGGAGCCCAGCAGACAGGCGGAGATCTCCACAAAGCAACTCTCCAAATGGTCGCTGTTAAGCACAAGGGGTCTATCCCGAAAAATGCTGAGTTGAGAAAATCGAGGGTTTAAAGTTTTTGTCCCTCGTCCAGTTTTTTTAAAAGACAAGGGAAGTTTTCTGTATAACCAAACAAATATACACACCAATGAAACCAAACTTCTCCTATAGGCAGGGCAATGCCCAGTTTTGGTGTAGGTCAGGATTTCTGGAAAACCTCGAAACCTGGGTTAGCCCGCTTGTCCTTAAAAGCGACCAAATGGGAATAAACTCACACATTCTGTGCACAGCGACAAAGAGCCAGTCGTCGCATAACAGATGTTATAAGCAACACGCATGCACTCATACACACACACCTACACACTCATATCACAAACAAACATACACACACATACACGTACACAAACATATACACACGCGCGCGGGCGCGCGCACACACACAC
>NW_004797696.1:542704-544246 GCF_000002075.1 Aplysia californica
TGATGATGATGATGATGATGATGATGATGATGATGATGATGATGATGATGATGTTGATGATTTCACCGTGCCGTGACACATTAGTCGTTGATCATCATTTTTTGGACATACGTAACTTTTGATATCATCTTACTTAAAGCTTGTTTGTTTGTCTTGCTTTTGAGGAATGAAGAAAAAAATGTCCATCTATCTTGAAAAGAAGTCGAAATATTTGTTATTGAAGGGGGTGGAGGTCGTCTTGTGTCAGAGGTAAAATTAGCGAGAAAATGGCCGCAAAAGTTTGGTAACTTTCAAAGTTTGAGTGTTCTTTAAAACAGCAAATGTACTTTTGTGCCTTTGATAAACGTTTTTCATATGGACATAAAACGGTTTTGAGCTAAAAATAGACAAGTAAATAGAAATATGATAAATAAATATTGATACAAATTGCCCATCAGCCTTAAAATGTCAATTTCCTCGACTTCATACACCAAGATGCCACACGTATAACATTATTGTATTGTTGTATCGAACCAACAGAAAAAGCAGGGCAACAGTACCCAGATCCCAACGTCCAAGTTAGCGAGCGTAAGAAAGAAAAAGCTGCGGGGAAAAACAGGGGGTGTGGTGGAGCCACAAAAAAGGGAAAGAAAAGAAACGGTAGGGAAGACGACGTATTCTGTTGGAGCATTGGCAGTGTAGAGACAGAAAGACCAAAGCACTCGATGGTTGGAACGTTGGTGACGTCACAAAGCGACTTATTGGCGATTAGCTCTCTCATCGATGTGTCCTGTTGTCATATAACGCTGTCACAGTCGGAACCGAGGGGGGATTGATTTGAAACCGATCACTGCTAAATGTTACTACTAATAGGTTTGGCATTTTCTTTTTCTCAGTAGCAACATTCTTGGGACTGTGACATTACTGCCTAAGCTCCGGCCCAGGACGACTGATAGACGGCCAAGGCGTCTTTTTCTAGATATAAGCATCTTCTACCTCTCTTTCGACAAAAAAAAAAAAATTGTTTTTGTTCTTGTACAGTAAAGAAACTGTAACTCATCAGAAGACGACTACTCAATATCTGTTTGATCCTAAATTGCGCTGCAGTATAATGATAATAATAATAATATAGATTCTATAACTATGCAATTTTTTAAAAGACTCCTTAACTTGTTCAACTATTTTGGAAATGCCGAAAGTAAGTCCCACCTCAGAAAATGACAAATTGTACAAGAGAGGGAGTGTGTGTGTGTATGTGTGTGTATGTGTATGTGTGTGTGTGTATGTGTGTGTGTGAATGTGTGAATGTGTGTGTGTGTGTATGTGTGTGTGTGTGTGTGTGTGTGTTTGTGTATGTGCGCGCGTGTGTGTTTATGAGTGTGTGTGTTTTTGAGACAGAGACAGAGAGATAGACAGACAGAGAGAGAAAGAGAGAGAGAGAGAGCGAGACAGAGAGAGAGAGAGAGAGAGTTTACACCCGTGTATGCGTATGTATGTATATATCACATACACGCACACACACGCACACACATACACACATACACCACACACACACACACACAC
>NW_004797696.1:544346-547268 GCF_000002075.1 Aplysia californica
ACACACACACACACACACACACACACACACACACACACACACACACACACATAATATATTATTAAAATATATACCAAACAAGAACTTGTTTCAGCATTGCGCTTTCAGTGAAATAAATGCTTCTATTTCACGTATTTCACATGTAAATTTTTTTGGGAACTTGATATCTCACGGGTGAAATATCAGCTGTAATCTAAATTTGTTTTACTTACTCCCCGCACTATTCACCTAATAACCGTCTCCAAGCAAATATAAACTTGAATCAAATTATTCTTAGACCGTGCAATGTTATGGCAGCCACTCTTCCTACAAAATATTCACAGCGAAGCTTGCTCACCAAGGACGCTCAAATAAAGTGTCACACACCAGTCTCCCAGTCTCACTATAATAGTCAAGAGTACACGCAACATTTCTACGTTGCCCTGAATTTTGTTCCGGACTGAGACAAATGGTGCTCACCATGGTGAACTCGGATTACGTCAGAGTGCATTGATGTACTATAATGAAATCCACGACTCAGTATTTATGTGTGATCTAAAAATTCGTGGTGCAGCCTGTTCTTAGATATCAATGTCGCCCATACTTTGCACAACATTTGTATCAGTGTGTCTTAACTTAACCACATTTCCCCACAACAGTTGGGGCTAAATTTAAAAAGAAAAAAGACATTTCGTTATAGATTTCTATATTTATATAAAATACTACCATTTTAAAGCTTTCTTGAAATTATTCTATTTTTGTTAACCTAGTTTAAGGCAAGCGAAACAGAAAACATATGATTAAAAAAGGTAAAGGATTGAGAAATTACATTTAGATCTATATGCCATCGTGTTGTTAGAATATAGACGAGTTTGACTCTAAATTTAAACGTTGCAGCCGAGACAAACTAAAGGCTAAGAGTCGTTTGCATTCGTGCGGTCAAAAATTCGAGTTGCAACATCTGTCAAATATTTTTTCTTAACTATCAAACTATTCAACTTTTGCACAAGTACTTGTATCAATTTGTCTGAACATATGAATATTTTGTAAATATCTGTGGGCTGTTCTTGAAAATTCCATAATGAATGCTGATTACAAATCCCCGTGGGTGGTTTCTAGCGGTTTTTGAAAAACATTTTTACACCCCATGAGCTTTAAAAACAAGTTGTTTCCTTTCTCTCTCATCCCCCCCCCCCTTTCTCTAGCTCTCTCTCTCTCTCTTTTCCTATCTCTCTCTCTGTCTCCCCCCCCCCCTTCTCTGACAATTTGATACCTCTCCACCCTCTTTTTTACCTCCTTCACGAACGTTTGAGGTCTTCAACATACCGATTGTTGATTGTTTGTTTCAAAGCAAAAACGTTCCTTCCTCTTATCACTTAAGATTTATTTGTACAATTTCAACTTCACCGACAAAATGCCATGTGCTAAAACCAAATAGGTTGCCAAATTGATATACTAGGTGAAAGATAGAGGGATGGAATTCTAATGGAATCCAAACGGCTTCCCATTACTTCTTCTTTTTCTTCTTCTTCTTCTTCTTCTTCTTCTTCTTCTTCTTCTTCTTCTTCTTCTTTAATTGTCAGATCTGATACAGATCTGTTGTCCATAAAGATGGCGCATAATTAAAAAATCATCTAGTGCAAGCAACAAGACGACTTCAAGCACAAGAATGGAGGTAAAGGCAGTGACAAAAGCATTTGAATGGCTAAAAGAGAGCTTGCGTTCTGCCAGACATGCTGTAATTGTCACTGGCTCTCAGAACACATTGCAGAGAGACAATAAATGGATGCTGAGAAAAGAGTGGCTGCAAAGCATAGAAGAAAGCAGACTGAGAAAAATAACATGGGTCTATGCTCCAAGCCGTACGGGTGTTGTGTGAAATGAACAAACTGACAAACTGGCGAGCAATGCACCCCGCTGTTAATACGGACATTAAAATGGACAAAAATGATGTCGTGAAGGCCCTTGCCACCACACTTGAAGATGAGGAAATTGAGCTTTGCTATGCGCCAATCTTACGACTTGAAGAACTGGGTGTCTTCAGAGGAAGTGAAAGAACCAGCATGGTGCAGGGGATGGAAAGACGATCTATTAAGCAGAAGAACACCGGAACAATTAGCGGGTGGACTCTTGAGGTGGATGTTGGCACGTATGGCAATGTCCGGAGTGTTAGGATGTTGTTCCCAGGATCCAGTAATCAAATAATCTGATACAGACGTCGGCAATCATTGTTCGCAACTCATTGAAATGTTTGAATTTTCAACCCCCCACAAAACCGCACCCCCCCCCCAAAAAAAAAGAACAAAACCAACAACAACAAACAAACCCAGAAAAACAAAAAACAACGAACAAACCAATTATAAAAAGAAAGAAACGGAAATAAAAAATTAAAGACATTTCTCGAAGAAACCTATCCTAGGTGAAAACTTCTGCCTCTTCAATGTTTCTTTTTTTTCCAGAGAAAACAGATTGTTTTAGGCCTTTAAGTCTAATAGTTATTGTGTAAGACTCACTCAACAGCATTAGCCATCCACATACTCAAGACCCGTCCTTTTTTTCAGTTATTATTAAATGTGCAGTAAGAGTCTGTCCTAACCTTCCAAAGTTTAAATGGTTTCGATTTCTCAGAGTTTCTCTCAAAATATCCGTCGCGTCAACTGAAAAGTTATAGGCCTTTGGGACCCCCGATATCTCACCCAGGAAAAAGAAAGAAAAACAAAATGTGGTATTTCCGTGAGCCTTGCTTTTCTTCCCGGCCTTATTTCCTACCCTAGAAGCAAGTGCAGACAATAAAACTTTGTCCAAATTGAAAGGATAAAATTCAGTCGGGAGTACAGAGAGTGGCGGATGATATTCTGGCCAGATCTGTTTCATGTGATAAGGGTCTGATCATACCCGATTCCACAAATAGTTGCTAATGCACTCTGTTCTCTGTTTTTAGCC
>NW_004797696.1:548226-549096 GCF_000002075.1 Aplysia californica
GTCTACAGAGGGAATAGAACATCCCTTAATTGCCAAATTGGCCTCTGTGTTGCTTACAAAATTAAGAATGAGACTGTCTTGAGCAGCACGGACACATGTATTATTTTATCAGCAATACATGTATTTATCATTCAGCCTTTCTCTATCTATTATAAGAACATTTATTGTCAGCATGGCACTAATCTTTTTTTGTTTATTGAATTTTCAGTTGGCAAAATCAGGTGCTCGTCAAAATACAGAAATCGGAGAAACGGGAATTTTCCCGCCAGTTTGGAATTTTTTAAAAATCGAATTCAATTTTTTTTTTGGGGGGGGAGGGAGATAAAACCTTTTTAAGTTCATATAAAAACACAGTTCCGATGAATTTTACTGCAAAACATTGATTAAAGGCACAAAAAAGGTCATTTTTCTGTTTTCAAGGACTCTTTTGCTATTGGAGTTGCCAAACTGTGGGGGCCGTTTTCTCGCTAAATTTACTATTGAAACCAGATGACCTCACTTTTTCAATCGCAAATATCTTGATTTCTATTCCAGATAGATTGATATTTATTTCACTGAAAGCAAGGCAAATAAATCAGCTCCACATGCCCAAAATTTGACGAGCCCCTGATTACACTGCGTCGTGACACATTTATTATAACGAAATAATGCTGAATCACTTAGGGTAACTTATTTGTACACAGTTGGGTTAGGACGGGCACTTCTACTCTCCTTTTTTCTTTCCCTAATAGGCTCCAGAACAAGTGAAATGAGGAGTATGTAACTAATACAATGTAGTGGAAAAAAACCCTCATAAAGTAACATAGACCCTCATCCCTCCCCTCACCACGATCCACGCACGCAAAACCGAATACAAAGACACCCTCCCCC
>NW_004797696.1:549196-551011 GCF_000002075.1 Aplysia californica
CACACACAAACAGACACAAACCCAACACAATAGCAACAACAAAAAAAGAAAGAAAAAAAAAACATCACCTGACTAAGTGAAAAACCAGAACGTAAAAACCAAAAAAGTAGAGACGTCTCGTTCCTCCTTCTTCCGGGGAAGCTTTCACTAGTATGTTTACCTCCCGTTTCCAAGGCAGCGAGAGTACTATTCGGCGGTTTTGCCATGGTGGGCCTGTGATCGTTTATCAAGACAGTGCCTTAGTCCATTTGGAAGATTTATTTGTTTTCCTAGCGCTTTGTTTCCTTGCCGAGATACGGCAATCGAAGTTTTTCACTCCCTTGTTCACAGGCTTTGTCGTGCTTTTTAGATGCTTTTGATAACGTGAATGCGATGATATACAACTTCCGTCTACTTTTGTGATTGAAAAAAGGGGACTATTTATGTGGCTGTTTTTTTCCACGCTTTTGATACGGTTACCAGTAGGTTCTGGGTGCAGAAGGTATAAGATACCGTCTTGGCGCGCACTAGATCTATACCCTCGTTAGACCGTTGAAAATAGCTCATGACCACCCCAGACAAAATCCTTACACTCTCATGTGCATGCACGCGCACGCGCACGCGCATACATACACACGCACGCACACGCACACACAGACACACAGACACACACACACACACACACACACACACACACACACACACACACACATACACGTGCACACAGACGCACACAATACATACAGGTGAACAGATAGAAATAGATACATGTTATGCGTCCGTTTTGGTCTCCACATTCGTTTTCTCACCCGCTTTTGGCTCACTATTATGCCTATTTTTACGCGTTTATTTTTATTTGTTTTGCTTCTATTTTGACTCTGCAGTATTTCTCTCTTTACCAAGTTTGTACCAGACGTATTTCAGTTTCCAATTGATACCTCCAATATTCAGCTACAGTTCACTTAGGTCAGTCAGCGATAAATCTCTACTCCCACACCACCCATCAACGCCAGAGTTACCATCTGGCTGGATAAAATAAAAGGGTAACAATGCAAAACCGATCTGATAATGAAGGCATCTGTCAGACCGAACGGGTGGTTGGAGAGCGCCACAGGTAGGTCCTCCTTCTTTACTTTCCCTCTGTTGTTTCTGCCTGTCTTTCTTATTTTTTTCCAGCCCTAAATGACCGTTATTGTGTCAATGGGCTTCTTTTTACTTAAACATGCAAAAGATGACAGTTTAACTCTAATGCCGAGACTCACTAAACTGGAAGAATCAAAGGGAAGGGAACTGGCAAAAAAATACGAAAATTAATTAAGATATTTATTTCACAAAATTATGTTTCTGGCAGGGATCTCTCTTGTGAAGGTTACAACCCGTAAGTCTAAGAATGACAGACTCTGAAGATAGTGTGAAAGGTAAAACAAAAGATTTTCATTACAGAATTCTATAGGCTGCAAGAAGTAAGAATGTTACAAGAATCTTTTTTAAATGAAATAATTTTCAATAGAGTTTAAAAGTCCCGAGTCATTAATATTGTATCCTGTAATCAGACTCGTTGTTATTAATAATGCATCGGTTCTTTTATAGTTCGATTACAAAGTGGACCATAACGAGTGGGCTATAAACTGGTAAAATCAAAACGCAATTCGAAAACGGTGATCCTAAAGCAGGATCTCCTAATACATTCATACAAGATTCATGGACGTACGCAAACACACACGCACGCATAAGCTTACAAACACACACAAACACACACACACACACACACTCACACACACACACACACACACACAACACACACACACACACGCGCGCGCACACATAAATACAAAC
>NW_004797696.1:552106-554974 GCF_000002075.1 Aplysia californica
GTCTGTCTGTCTGTCTGTCTGTCTGTCTGTCTGTCTGTCTGTCTGTCTGTCTGTCCGTCTGTCTGTGTGTCTGTGTGTCAGGTTTTAAACCATCTAAACCTGAATGAAGAAGCGGATAAAAACTCGAATGATGGAAGAATGTGTAACAGTTTTTTTCTTTTTAAAATGTATCTGATCCGTTCTGTCTCTTACTTATAAAAGGATATACAATACTCGGTTGTTGTTGTGTTTTTAGATGTGACAAATAAATTTGATTCCACATATAAGAAAGGTAAGGAATTTGATATGGGATTTTGGCTCCGTATCGTTCTCCTCTTTTTCGCTTGTCCCCCTCTCTAACAAAACATAGACAGCGAAAGATCTTGTCAGTATGTTAGTGTTTAAGCGCCTATGAATGGCCGCTTGCACTGTATGCTTCACAGGAAGTCGAGGTTGTTTCAGAATGCTCTTGGGTCTAATGGGGTAATAGTATAGATTGCGAAGCGCAATGAGCTTGCTTTTGAACGGGGATTTGCGCTATACAAATGCTATCTATTATTATTAACAATTGATTCCGGATCGCCACTTAAGAGACGTTTTGGGTACCGATTTCGTCAACTCCAAGATCTAAACCTATTTTCACGAATATTGCGATTTTCTGTACAATTAAGAATGGTTTGAGTGCTCACACAAACGAATCCATCAATATTTGACTGAATTACAGCCGTTTTAAGATAACACCATTCGCGCCTTGGTGGGTAAAATTGCAGAATCCCCTGCGTATTGAAAGAGTTAAGTTTCCTCGCTTTTCCAGCAGTCCCAGTATGCTCTGAAGAGACGATGCAAAGCCGACTTCCTTCAGTTTCCTGACTAGGGTTGATGTTATAATACACCCATACAGCCTGCTCTAATTGCCCTACCCTTCTCCGGTTTTAAAGGGAAATATTGGCAGAAGATATTCGGAGACGTCTCCCCAGCGAGCACCCAGGAACTGTTCGGAAACGTACTCCAGCACACAGATGCACTACTTTGGGGGGTCAAACTGAGTATGGTTTGCTGCAGATCACACATAGAGCCACTAAAACTGTCGCAATTCAATTATTTTCAAGAAAATTTTAAACCTAACTTCAAAATATCGAATTATTGAACCCCCAGATTTTTGTACTTGGTCCAGAGGCACAAAGCATTTTGATGTGCCTATCTGCGGAAATATTACTGGTACTCATTCAAAACTTGCATACATGGTTTTTGAGATTTTTTGCTTATCAGAGGAGTAAAACCCCTCAACCAAGGCTACAAAATCACCAAGTGTGTGAATGAAAAGCAAAAGCACAAAATGAAAGGTCACCCGACTACCACGCATACGCGAACTTGGATTCGAATCAGTTCCGTTGGCAAGAGTTGCTAAAACAATAATGAAGATGAGCGCTGACCTGCGTGCTAATGAACCAGTGATTAATAAACTCTGGATCAGAACGGTGTATGTTTTTTTCCCTTAACCCATGGTTACCCATGTGCTAACCTACCGAGGGTTTTTTGGGGGGTCATATTTCTTTCCTTTGGAACTCTCTATTGCATTCTTTAGACTTGTTGTTGGGTTTTTTATTGTCCGACCCCTGTTGCTTTAAGCTTTTCTTTTCATGCCCCCCCCCTTTTTTTCTCCTACCCTTCATACTGCTCACGCTTTCTGAAAATCGTCCCCTGTACGTGTTTTTGTTTGTTTCTGTTTGTTCATCCACTAGTCATTTTTATCACAGTGCCTGAACGTTAATTAGAGAGTGAAACAGCATTTTGTTTTATTTGCATCTTGAATGGAAATTGTCTAACCTGCTTCATTGTATCATCCTTTCTTCACGAATTCCAGGTAAAAGACGTAAATGGCCAGAATTTAGTACATGTATATACGTTGTATACTAGCCCGCACTGGCAAAATTGAAGGCAAACGAAGCAGCGGTAGGCCCAGAGCAACATACTTGAAGGACCGTACCTAATTGGACGGGTGACAGGGAAGGATCAGGGTAATGCAGCTTCTTTTTTAGAGCACCCGAGCGGAGGAATGAATAGAGAACTATGATCGCCGATGTTTGTCGCAGATCTCGGCACTTGAATGTGATGATACAACTCCTGGTTATTCGTTTTGCTTATTCCACTGTAGTTCATCTTTTTTTTCTTCAGATAATATATTCCTTCTTGTATCGGTTTTATATGGAATAGTCGGAGGGCTCGCTGCCTGACGACCTTGGTAGAAGATATTCGGAGACGTCTCCGGCGAGCACCCAAGAACTATTCGACGACGCACTCTCGGAAACATGCAGTGCTTTGGGGGGTCAAACTGCGTTTTGGTTGCTGCAGATCACACATATAGCCACTAAAACTATTGCAAATCAATAATTCTCGAGAAAATTAAAAACCTTACTGCAAAATATCAAATTATGGGTTAAAACAGGGGTCTATACCCATACCGCCTTCCCCGATTTTTTTTTAACTTGGTCTAGAGACACAAAGCATTTTGATTGGTCTACCTCCGTCGGAGACGTCTCCGAATAGATACTGCGGTAGTGGCCAGTACAAATGTACCAATAATATTGCTTCTTCAGCTTATCTCCTCAGGCATGGCTTACGTGGTCCATGTTGGCTTCACGCGTGAGGTGAGAAGGAAGGAAGGTCTTTCGTTGCCACCGCAATTTTTGTATTTTTCCTCAGGAAAAAAGATCAGTCCGCCTACCTGAGGAGGGGTTGGAAGGTGTGTGTGTGTGGAGGGGAGAGGGAAGGGGAAGGGGTTGTTTCATCTTCTTTCACTCAAGCCCATCACTAGTCTTAACAACAACCTCACGCCTGTATACACATATCCTAATTAGACAACAAATACATTTGTACAAACACACACAC
>NW_004797696.1:556194-559571 GCF_000002075.1 Aplysia californica
TGCTCTCAAAAAAGCTACGTTTCCCTGATCTTTCCCTGTTACCCATTTGTTTAGGTTCCCTAAGTATGTTGTTCTGGGCCTACCC
The DNA here is from genome assembly GCF_000002075.1 of Aplysia californica. Taxonomy (NCBI): domain Eukaryota; kingdom Metazoa; phylum Mollusca; class Gastropoda; order Aplysiida; family Aplysiidae; genus Aplysia; species Aplysia californica. Next base: position 556,280 of record NW_004797696.1, read on the forward strand.
CTGAGCAGATAGAACGTTGTAATTCTAGGGTAGCGATGTGGAGCTACAAGCGGTGCCCGTTTCCGGTCAATTCTGACCGCTGGCTGGGTGGACGATCCAAGCAAGCACATGGCTGACTCAAGAACACACCCACAGCCAAGTTCCAGAACGCCTGGGCGGGGATTCCAACCTTGATAGGAAAGAAGGAGCAGACCACACCAGAGCACCCGCCAACCACCCACGATAAATAACGAGTTTGTAGAGTTTCAGAGAAACGCATCGACACAATAACGGTCACATCATAGTGCAGGGGGGGAAAGTAAGGTATATAGAAAGGAACAACAGAGGGAAAGAAAAGAGGAAGCAAACCACAGTAATAGAGCGCCCGCCAAACACCCACAACGGTTACCATAACACAGGCTACCCACGCCGTGTGGTTGCAGCTGCAGTCAAACACACACACACACACACACACATAAACACACACGCATAAACACACACTCAAACACACACACACACTCAAACACACACACACACACACGCGCACACAGAGGACAAACATAGAGTAACCTTATCACCAACACTTCCTGCCCGCACACTGCAGGATGATAACGAACCCATTTTCTACATGAACCGGATTTTTTAAATTTATTTTTTAGCACACCATAACCACACGTGACACAGCCCCCCCCCACAGAGGTGCTTTATTAAACCGCCAAGGCCTTTGTTTTCTTCCCTGGGGTTCTCATTCCAACGTTAATCACGTTGAGCCTCAATAATGATTCCAAAAATTACATTGACAGATTCGAATCCAAGCAAGAAAACTCTGAAAAGTGTGCAGCATGGTGCATTTATTCAAGATTTGTCATTAGTTGACCCATTCTGTACTATCCAACTGGGAAATAATACCCATAATATAATTTTTTTTTCGTACTTATGCATTTCAGTTATATATCCGCACTTAAGAGACTTATAGGGGGTTTCCACATACCCGATCGGATCGGTTCTGGTCGGTTCGGGTCCATCTGGTAGTCGTGGCTAGCCAAATTGAGGGCGTAAAGCGGCCATCGTGGCACAAACCTGATTGACTCGGTCGGTGACCTACAAAAACAAAGGCGTTTGTTTTCAGGCCTGCGAATCGCACGATCGGGCCGTTTGCAGCCAATCACAACAAGGCTGAGTCACGTATCCATGTTGACACTCAAAATCCGGTTGCGCACTCTTCGAAAAAGTTCAGATTTTGCGAACAGAGTTACCCTACTTGTGTGAAAAACAATAAAAGCAAAACGAACAAACTGTGCTATTCCTATTCTTCTTCTAGAGAGACGAAAGAGAGCTTCAAAACAAAGACTGCAGCACCATCTGAACCAATGTGCGGACTTCAGCGGACACTTTTTTGGCTGAGTGAATCAGAGCGATATCTGTTAATAGAAAGCTATCGATGTAACTATTGTATCTATGTTTATGGGATTCCAGACTGCCGCAGCACTGCAACAGGGAACTGTGGACAGGAGCCCTGGAAGCCATTGAGGTTAAAGGTTTCTCTACTTTGACGTCCAGGTCTTCGGGTAAATCGCAGCGGGGATGTAGTGCGCACTGAAGCCACCAGAAAACACTTGACACGACGACCCGACCCGACCCGACCTGATGCGCTCTCTCTACTGGGCGCCCCTATAAAAAAACGACCGTCAGAAATGCATTTCTGTTGTCTGTATCTACTGGCTGCTTTGAGTCCCTTTATCCCTTTCTCTTTATCAGCTCACTCGAATCAAAAAGGTCTTCAAATAATTCTATATAATGCTCGCGTTTTTCAGCAGCCTACTCATCATGTTACATGCGTGAATGAATGAACAGTGCAGAAAACTGTGGCCGTCTCAAAGAATACAGTTCTCAATTGACGAAAATATTTGTATTCAACAGTGTAGATTTTTGTTTCTCACGACCATCATAAATTGATGAAGACCTTTAACACCAAAGAGCAGCAGTCCTGTTAAAGTTGGGTCTTGTTGCGATGATATTGTATGTGTGTGTGTGTTTGTTCTGTTGGTATTTTTGGGGGGCTTTTTGGGGTGGGGGGTGGGGGGGGAGGTGTTGGGGTTTTTCGTTGTTGTTGGTGGGTTTTTTTAACACTTGTTGTGATTGCTGCTGCAATTGGCAAGGTGTATAGCGTAATATTATAATTAAGGTTAGCTGATAACCCCGCTCCCCTTGACTCTTCGGGATATTCGGTCAAGGACGGTGTAGTGAAGGTACAGTTTTCGTTTTTTCAATTCCTCCCTTCCCCCTTCCTTGCACCCCTTCCCTTCACCTCCTCCCCTCCCCCCCCCCTCCCCACTTTTCCACTGTAATCCCCCTATCCACGTCCCGTGCTCTATCATTCTCAAAAGTCACTGCTGTCCTGAAACTGTTGTTTGCACATGTTTTATCGAATATCATGAGTCCAATATCATTGCCCCAACAGACCCCCCAAAAAAACAACGGTATACTATGTTCTACCAGGATAACAAACAGTTTATGTGATCTATCGAGTCTCCATCTTTTACCTTGGGATTCTTGAGTTTTTAGGGTTATTTTTATTTTCTTTAGGAAAACCGGAAATTTAATCTCTCCTGTGATCTTCTACGACTTATTTTGCAAAGCCCAGCCCAAGGGAGTTAATGCCGTGCGATGCCAAGTTGCAAGCGATAAAAAAGGAGGGTGTTGGTAAAATACCTATGTAAATAAACCCTGCATCATAGACAAGACCCTACTATGACTGAGGCAGTGGCTACTGTATCCACTAATGTTTTCGATTCTCGTGGATAAGTTTGTACCGGCAGTTTCCCGAGAGGCGTCACCTTCAAGCAAGACGGTGTCGCACCTTCCCACTGGTGCGTGAAAGGAAGTATGATTAATATTAATATTAATAATGATAACAATAATAATAATGATAAATAATAATAATAATGATAATAATAATAATAATAATAATAATAATAATAATAATAATAATAATAATAATAATAATAATAATAATAATAGTTAAATAGGTAATAATAGATAGCATTTTCATGGCACAAATCCCCGTTCAACAGCAAGCTCTAATCGCTTCACAATCTCTACTATTACCTCCAGCAGCCAGACCTGAGAGCATTCTGAAACAACGTCAACTTACAGGGAAGCATACAGTGCAAGCAGTCATTTATAGGCGCTAAAACACTAAAAACATACTGAAAAAATGTTCCGCTGTCTAAGGCCGGGTACCCATTCCCACCTGGGTGAAGTGAGGAAAATTCGTATAAAGTGCCTTTCCCAAGGACACAACGTCGGGTCC
>NW_004797696.1:559868-569434 GCF_000002075.1 Aplysia californica
AGAGAGAGAGAGAGAGAGAGAGAGAGAGAGAGAGAGTAACGAACACAAAAAGGAAGGAGGAGAGATAAGGATGACAATAATATGTTAAAGGAGCAAAGTAATTCACACAAGCCGCCAAACACCCACCTTTATTGGTAAAATATTTCTTTCGATGCTATTGGGTTACTAAAGGGGTAGTAGGCCTATCTCCTAAAGTAACGACCATTTCGAATAGAATTGAACCGAGTAGGTGTAAATCATTGTTCCGTTTTAGTAGAGGTTTTATGGCGCTCGCAACTGCGTAAGGTCATTTGAGCGCCAGAAGATAAGAGGTGTTACAAGAGAGTAAGAAACATAAAAAGGAAGAAGGGGGGGGGGGGATAAGGATGATAGATGTTTGATAGGAAAGAAGAAACAAACCACACCAGAGCACCCACCAACCACCCACATCAATTTATAAATCGTTTAGGAAACAAGTTTCGAGAACGTCGCTCTGACGATTTGAACCAGGGCCACCGCTACATATCTCAGTGTAATAACAACTCAGCTAACAGGGCACTACATTAGCCAATAGTTAAATGACGCATTGTAAAGTAGCTCATCGTGCCTGTTGTCACAGTAATAAACCTTAATCAACATATACAAAAAATATCATACATTCTGTTTTCCTTTGACATCTAAATCACCATCTCTCTAGAGATGACTAATGCATTTAGAGAAAGAAACAAATACGTTTCTTTTTTACCTAAAATATCAATGCTCTAAATAAATCAGCATAGGAGTGAAATGATAGATATGTAAAAGTAAAAGATGGTTTGGTCCAGCACAGCATCCCTCTGGTGAATGTGAACGAGAATTCTCTGTCGTTTTGGAGAGGATACCACGTATCTACATGAGATAACCAGTCCAAATTTATTGGCTGACATCCAACATTAGACGTTCTATCTCTGCCTGTCAGGAAAGGAGCAGATACCCAGCGGGATGTGACCACTGACCGCAGTATTAATTCTGTTTTAGTGGCTGCAATATGGGACTCGCTATCACAGGTAGTCTAGACTAAGACATACTTTTTTTTTATCATAGGACAGCCTGGCAGTGGTAGGGGCCGGCAAGGAATCCCGGTTACTTATGAACATTGGACCGGAAAACTGAATTAAAAAATAGGTGTATAGCTTTCTTTTGAAATTTTACATCATACTGAAAAGAAAGATGGTTTTCTTCGAACCAAAACACCAGAACCCATGTTACAACTAGGTGTGCAAAGAAGCAATGTCCTAACAAGGCTGATGAAAAATAAAGACATCACTTAAATATCCGGTATTTTCAATAAATTATCTTAATGCTTGCAGAATTCGTAGTGAAGTCGTAGTGAAATTACTCAGAAGACGGGTTATACGAGTGCCTAGAAACAAGCTAGGAAATTCAAACTGTAAGTTAAAAGTTCTACTCTACCATTGACACATTTTAAATTTTAGACCTTTCAAGAGACGGTCTGTTTTGCCTGTGCTTATCAAGACTAATGAGCGCTGGATAGGATACAGTGTCTAAGCAAACTGATGGAGAAACTCGCCTCCTGCCTAGAACAGGGAAGCGCCTAACGCCTAACCAGGATGTAGTGCCCTCTCTTTTTGTCACTTGTTTTCTGTTTGTCCAGCTTATTTTGTTCCTTCATTAAAAGACCGGTATTGTGCCAGACTAATGCACACACAGCAAAACTGGAGAAAGGGATTCCGACAAGAGAGATGAGATGCTACAGCAGACTCCTTGACATCTCATACAAAGACCTCATTTCAAATGCTAAGGTATGGAGCAGAATCACAAACGCAGTGGGGCAATAATATGAAGATCTACTGACCACAGTGAAGAGACGACAATTTAAATGGTATGGGTATGTCACAAGATCCACAGGACTTGCCAAAACAATCCTTTAAAAAAAACGTACATGAAAAAGAGAAAGAGAGGAAGGCAGAGAAGGAGATGGGAAGACAACATAGCAGAGTGGACAGGGAAGACTATGGGTGACAATCTGAGGAAAGCAGAGGACAAAGAGAAATGGCTGGTTTTCCGATGTAGTGGTACCCCCACGGTTGCCCCAACCACGGGATAGAAGAAGAAGATTGTGCCAACAGGCCAACTGTCTTAAATTTCACTTTCAAGAAAGAATACACCCAGGTGCACATTTACAGGAGCAAGGATGAAGCAATAGAATCTCCACACGAACACGTAGCAAATAAATACATGTCATAAAAACGTGCGATTCCACGGAAACTGACGGGGCATTTGGACTTTACTTTCTTACAATGATAACACTGTAATTCAATATCGATTAATTTATTTCAATTTTAAATGATAAAAACATGAGAAAGACATCAAAAATCATATTAAAAACTGTCATTTGAAAAAAAAAGGACTTCAGGCAAATTTTTTGACATGTTTGGTTTCGGTAACTAGGGGGACAAATGAGGTATTTTTTTACTGTCCCGTCAGATACCGTGGAATAGCTCAAAAGACAGAGGAAATAAAACTGTTATTGCGAATTAGGGAATTGGTTTCAGGAGAACATTGGGAATAAAAGTCTTTAAGAAAAGTATTAGTGTTCATTTGTAAGATGTCACCTCTTGCATTTTTTTTACGTTTCCTCTGTCCCGTGCACCGCGCCTTAAAACTAGTTCAAGGCAAAAGTAAGGAGATGCGGGAGATGAGAGTTTTTGGTGGTGGTGGTTGGGGGGAGCGGGGAGTTGGTGGAGTCGGGTTTGATTTCATGGGTAGCAAGTATAGAGATATTGTGGAGAAGTTCGACCTTCTACTGGCTTTATATCCAACCGTCCGCTTGTTTTATTTGGGGTTTTTTTTAGGGGGGGGTTGTTTTTGTTTGTTTGTTTGTTTGTTTGTTTTATTTTATTTTAAGGGGGACTCGGGTGGTAGAAAATGGAAAAGAAGCACTATAGAAGTCTGCTAACACAAGAGGGGTTTGAAAAGAAACGTAACTGACTGAACGTTTAGCAAGAAAGATGTTGAAAAAATAATTGCTTCAGTACAACAGCATTTATGATAGTGGTCACATTGTTGACTTGAACTTGAACCCGAGATCCAGAATGCAAGACAGAGATAGTAAAGAAGTAGGACTCACCTGACAATTACATAACAGCTTCTAATCGGTGTCTGGAATCGAATAGACTCCGAAAGGGTATCGACAAGGAAATAATTGCTGGAGGATATTGATGACAATAAGAGTATGACTACTGAGACCAGTAAGAATGGTTTACAAGGGCTGAAGCAATGAGAAGTTGTATTATTATGTCACTGGCAGCAACATTGTTATTAAAACTTATTGGGGCAAATATAACTAAGAACAGTTTTATTGATGAGAGAATATCCGCAAGACGAAATTCAGACAGGAATAGGCAAACGCGAAAAGGTTGAACGCCCATTAGAACACTGTGTGGCTATTTCAGAAATGGGAACCCCGAATCCTACAGGAGCGGGCGAAGTGGATAGAACTTTTAAAAATCACTTGGCAACCTATTTTTCAAGTCGCGGGGAATCGAACAGGGGTCATCCCCACCACAGCCGAGTATTGATAGTAATTGAGCTAACGTGACACCGATGGCTACATGGCACAATTGGTAAAAGAAAAATACAATTATACGAGTTACAGAATATTTGAAAAGGTTGGGGGTTTCTGCTGATTTTTTAATTTTAATTTTTTTTTTTTTTTTTTTTGGGCGGGTCAGGGGTTGTTTGGCTTTTTTGTTTGTTTTGTTTTGTTTTGTTTTGTTGCTTTTGTGGGGGGGGGGGGGGGCGCAGGGAGGTGAAAGATTATAGAAGGATCCTGAGGAGAAAAATGTTTTTTTTAAGACAACATTAAAGTACAAGTTTACGCCTCCAGTGATCCAATTCGGATCATTCATCCAACTTTCGTGCCGAATGCAATACAGCGTCCCAACAGACAGGCGGAGATGCTCGATAAGATAAGTGCTCAAACTCTGGAATCGAATTCACGTCTTCTGAGTGCATCAGTGAAACGCCATGGAATGGATACCCATTAGTCAAATACAGGATTAGATCAGATCGAGTCGGCTTGGATAATGGTGCTGGAAAGTGCTCAATACATTTAGTTGACTTCTGCGTCGCTTCATCAAATTTTGACTTGAATGTCTGTTTCAGCGGACAAACAGCAGGTCGGAACCCGAAATGTGTAGTATTTTTTATTTGACCGTTTTCATTGAACTGGGCCTGATTAGGAGTAGAAAATCAGACAATCAAATATGTTTGGTTTAGAACGATTTTATCAAATTGTGGGAAAATGGTCGTTTTTGTCCTGTATTGTGGAAAGTCTGACAGCTCTCAAATGTATCAACGTATATCAAAAATGATATCAAGCAAAACTGTGAGCAAAATGCACGTGGTATCGTCATTTCGTCACAGTTTCCGGAATCTGGAATTATTCAAAAATATAATTTCATGGGTTCTTTAAATTATGTAGCTCTGACAGCAACGAAAATAAGAGAAAGGCCTGCATAGGGGTGTCTTAGAAACAGAAATACGTAGGCTTGGGTAAAAAAAAAAGTTTAGGCTCATGTTGACAAATGCGCATCATATCTTTGAAATGTGGCTGCAATCTCTTCCGTGCTCATATGGTGTGTTTGTTTACGTAATTTCGTGCTTGTTATAATTATATATTCATGGTGCCTTAACTAACACACACATACACACACATACACACACACACACACACATACGCACACACACACACACACACACACACACACACACACCTTTTCTTGTCAAAGAATGTGACAATTAAACAAAAGGGCCCATTTAAATGGCAATAACTCTGTCATCTTCCTGTTAACTTCAACAAAACTTCGAACAAAAATAGTCCAGCCAAGGGGGCGTCATATTTCTTAAAAGGAAATCAACTAAAGTATTTGAGAAATACCAAGTTTTTAAATTGCCAATTAAACTTTAGTAACTCACAAAATTTTATTACTCTTAAAAAGTAATCCATGATGTGTCTTTTTTCAGTAAAGTTAAGGAATAAAAAAGAAAGAAAAACTTCGTGTTCTTCTCTAATTGGAAAGGTATTAGTAAGAAATTGATATGAAAGACCAGAATAAGCGAATTAAGTCAGAGAATGTTGAAAAAAAAAATCTTTCAGCTTCTTGATGCGAGGAACATGTTCAGACGTCCTCTCTCGAGGGAGTAAAAAAGTCACGTGATCTATCCAACAAGGAATGCCAGGTATGCGTCGATTTCAGCTGCGGTCACAATGACCCCCTTACCAACATGACTGAAAAACCCCTTCCCCTTGACAGGCAAATTAGGGTGTTTATCCTTTCCCTCAAGGACGCTACCCAATCCTGCATTTGCGGAGGGTCTGGCCAAAGATACCACGATGAAGGCCACTCATTTAATACTTATGGTTCTTCCAAAGAGCGTGGTCAAATAGCAGCTGGAAAAACGAGTCACATTTCCAACTATCGTGGGTTCGCAAGAAATATTTTGTAATTCATCCTGTTTATTAGCTTTCTTCAGGCCAGTGAACACCTTCTATTGTACTAACTAAACTTTCTACGCCGTCTTTGACCACGCCCGTATTTTCCGTTTTCAATGTGCCCCCTTTAGCAATGTGTGTCTACCTGTCTGTCTGTCTGTCTGTCTGTCTGTCTGTCTGTCTGTCTGTCTGTCTGTCTGTCTGTCTCTCTCTCTCTCTCTCTCTCTCTCTCTCTCTCTCTCTCTCTCTCTCTCTCTCTCTCTCTCTTTCTCTCCCTCTCGCATTCTCACCTCTCTTTATCTCTACCTTCTTTTCAATGTCTCCGTCTTTGTTTTCTTATTTTTCTTTCTTTCTTTTTCTTTTTCTCTCTCTACTCTCTCTCTCTCCCCCCTCTCTCTCTTTCGCTGTCTCTCTCTATCTCTGTCTCAGTCTCTCTCTCTCTCTCTCTCTCTCTCTCTCTCTCTCTCTCTCTCTCTCTCTCACTCACTCACTCACACACACACACACACACACACACACACACACACACACACACACACACACACACACACACACACACACACACGTTCTCTCCAAACCGCTCATGTCCTCACTCTGTGATCCTGAGCTATTGTGCCTCATGCCACGCATCATTCCAGTAATCTAAGACTGACTGCTCTCAACATCCACCTGAAACAACATCTCCTTCCAGTCCAAATGCGACACATTCTTGTCGTCCACCTGTCCACTGCCGATTGGAATGACCACTTGGACAGGATGTCCTTCTTCCAAGTGTTACAATAGCCACGCCAACTGGGCCTAAAGATACAGAGGATTATCCAGTCGCTGTCCCGGAGTACTTCAGCCGACATCTGACATGCCCACCAACCAGTGAAGACTAGGACAAAATCAGACGAGTGTTCTGAGCATTTACGCTCGGAATGACGTCTGTCCGTAACGACTGCGGGTCGATAGAAACGGAGACATAAGCTGATTCCTCGAAGATGAGGATCAAGCAAATCATTGGGACCATGCTATCGAGGTACACAACTGCTTTGTAACTCATGCAGATGCGCATAACGTATCTCCTGTTCGTGACCACGGTCTTTGGGCCAACGCTTTGTTTCGTCGCCGTTTGATTCCCGTGTAGGGAAGATTTTGTAATCGAGTATCTCCGTCTATCCCTCCCTGGCAGGCTTTCCCTTGGCAGACAGACTAGAAACAGCCCGTCTCCTAAATGATCTAAACTGTACTGATAAGGGTGTAAAACATTTACAATTACATTTTCCCCTATTTTTGCCTTCGCTGTCTCCTTCGACCTTTACTTCCTTGAGTCGGAAAGAAAAGTTTTTTAAATGAGCGACCAGTGGGTGTGGCCAGGGGTGAAATGCAGCAACGGTGGTTTAACTCTTAGTATAAGCAAAGATACTACACCCTACGGTAGGATGTACTATCTTTGGTATAAGCAGACTCTCTGGTATAAGGAAAAGTCTTCTTCTTTTGTGCGCAAACAAACTGTCGTAATCCTAGTTTTCACTGTCACAGACTTCTATATAATCCAGCTCTTGTTTACATTTACCTGTTTACATAAGATAAACATCAAATTAAGTAGAAATGGATTATCCAAGCTGTAAACATACAGTCTGGTTACAGAAAAAAATGAATTTGCTGAGACTTGATAGATTCTTTTTAAGACTAATTTTAAACAACCGAGAAATGCTGAGTGCACGCTCAACCGGCGCTCTGTATGCTAAGAGTTAAAAAGCAGTTCCACGCTTCGGAGACGTGCAAAGGTTTTCTTGTGTTCTTTATGAGTGTAGGTTGATGAGTACGGTGAAGTTGTGTTGTATTATGTGATTGCTCGCGTACATCGCATGGCGCAGATTATGCTCATGTATGAAATATTAGAGTGATAACACCTTCTGTTTGTGTGCAGAATTCCCACGTATAACAAACTGTAACTCCCAGGCACCTTCAGGGTTTAAAAAAAATTGTTTTTGTTTTTCTGTTGTTGTTGTTGTTGTTGTTGAGGTTGTTGTAGTTGTTTTTTTTTGGGGGGGGGGGTGTTTTTGTTTGATTGTTTGTTTGGTTTTTTTTTTTGCTTTAGGCTTTTTGTTGTTTATTTAGTGTGCTTTTTTTTTGGGGGGGGGGGGTATGATAAAGGGAAAGATTTTCTTTTTTGTTCTGCTGTTTAGCTCACACTCCAAAAAATTTCTTCTCGGGTCTCTACCTTCGATACCTTTGAAGGAACCAGTGGACATAAATGATTCACTGTTACTTCAAACACCACAGAGAATCATGCCTCTCCTTGTCAACCTCACTATACCTCTTTGTATCGGTCTGTCGACCGACGAAAGCCGGACACAAAAAGACATTTCTTCAAACCTCAAAGTGTGGAGTCCCCCCAAGAAATAATCAGTGGTATTTTCAAGCATTACAAATATTTGACGACAAACTTGCAAATACAATTTCATCTCATTATGCTAAATTATTGGTGCTCCTTTACTTCCTCCATACTCCCCCAATCCCTCACTCCCTTCCTACTTCACGTCCTCTACCCCCCCTCTCTCTCTCTCTCTCTCTCTCTCTCTCTCTCTCTCTCTCTCTCTCTCTCTCTCTCTCTCTCTCTCTCTCTTTCTCTATCTCTCTCTCTCCACACAGACACACACACACACACACTCTCTCTCTCTCTCTTTCTTTCAGTCTTTTTCTCCCCCCCCCCCCCACCCACCCACACACGTGAAAATAAACACATGTTTATCAATTTCCGTTTCCCATTTTTTCTACCATCTTTTCACTTGCCTATAAAAGATATTATGACTCACTTTAGACATACGATATACAATCTTTGCATTTAATTCATTGAGCTTTCAGCTGCACAGGCGTTGAAAGACATCCACGCATACTACAATGCGATTAACGTGAAGAATGCATTCTTGTTTTCAAAATTTACTCTCTAAACAAACAAAAAAGAAAAATAATAGTGAATAAGCTTAAAAAAACAAACAAGTGTTGTTGTGAATACGAAATCAGTCTCCAAACGAAAGAATAAAAGTAATCTAAGGAAACACAAATTAAACATGATAAAGATAGAACAAAGAAAGTAAATGATTGGAACGTGACAATTTCTACGCGCGCGCACACACTCATACACATCTTTAAAAGTCCTGTTCTTTTCCTGTTTACCTATACATTTTCTCTTCCTTTCAGCCCCCTTTTCCCCAATTTCTGAAAAAAGGGAAACACATTTCCGGACGACAACTTTTTGCAACTACAACTTTTCCTTCTGAACGTGATGTACTCCCTCTAGCGTTTAGTTACGCCCCTTAGTGCCACGACCCTTTGACGAAAAACGAAATTATCTCCCCCTGGCATTGAAGTCATAATTGCTCAAACTCTTGCAGAGGAAGCCGTGTCGAATCAAGAGGTTAATGAAAGCGTTGTTGGATTTATTCTAGCAACGGAAGGCGCGTTGTAAATCTTAACTGTTGCCGCTAGCACTATTGTTTTAATATAATAATAACAGAAAATAACAGCAACATATCAACACATAATAGCACTGTAGTTCACTGATAGTCTTTAGCTTATCAGATCTATTCTGTACGCCCAGTTAGAACCATAGCAAAGCCCGTTTCACTGTTAACTCTACTTTTCATTTTCTCAACTTCGGTTCTTTCCGGTATTATGTTCTATTAAGCATCATTACGAAACAGCTTATAGTGAACAGTGTGTTGCTGTGATGTTTGTTTGGTTTTATTGGTGTCCTTGTTTCTTTTGTTCTTTTGTTGTTGTTGCTTTTTTTGTTTTGTTTTGTTTTACTTTATTTGTTTGTTTGTTGTTGTTTTGTTTGTGTGTGTGTGTGTGGGGGGGGGGGTGAGGTGAGGTGGGTTCCTTAACTATGTTTCCTGACAAAGCGCGAAGTTGGACAAAACGTAGAACAATGTTTTAGAGTCATCAACATCTATGAAATGCATTCAAGTCTCCATTTACATAGTTACCACTGTACAACAACAATAACAACAACAAAAACAACGACGACGATGACGACGACGACGACAATGATGATGATGATGATGATGATGATGATGATGATGATGATGATGATGATGAT
>NW_004797696.1:569534-572928 GCF_000002075.1 Aplysia californica
GGGGGTATAAGAAAGCATTTCAACAAATGACTTAACTGTTTCTTGAGAGGGCGAATTTTGAAAAGGACTTCTGACCTAACCAACAACATTCATAATAATTACATTAAATGTAGTCAGCGACTCTTCGTGTTTTGGTACACACCCTCTAGTAACTGGGATAATAAGTAAATTGTTTCTACGCTTCAGCAAAGACATTTTATTTGAGTTTTAATAATAGATTTACGGCACTTGCTACACTAACAAGTAATATAAGTACCGAAGATTAGAGGTGTCACTGGAGAAAAACCTACACAGAAAAGAAGGATGTGAGATACAGATGATACTGATGTTTGATGACAAATGAGGAGCAAACCACAAGGGCGCACCCGTCAACTACCCACAGTAATGTTCACTTAAATTGGTGTAGGAATAGACGGCTGTCTCGTCTGAAAAGTAGAAGATCTTGATGCGCAACATTTGTGGGGATGTTCTCTCCGAAAATGTAATTACGTAACGAGTCGTTTTGTACGAACAACAAATACGTGTAGTTTCAGTCCCGTCATTTACTTTCCGTTGTTTGAAACTCCCCACGCCTCTCCATTTCTAGGCAACTATTTTTCTGCTGTTGATGATAATGAGGGTGATGCTGAGGTTAATTGTTATTATCCTAATGATAATGTTTTCATAGAAGTTGTTATGTTTGTTGTCGTTGTAAATGCACTTCTTGCCCAAATGCTACAAACCCGAAAGCGACGATGAAAGCGAAGGGGAAAGCAAAGGTATCAACGCGGTTTTCTAGTCCACTACGTTAATCAATGAACCCAACTAACAATTTGACAAAATGTAAAAGGAACTTGCAGGATAAACTCAAGCTCAAACTCAACTCACCCAATATTTGTAGTCGGTGGTTTCAGAGTAAGTGGACAACTTCTCTGTGAAGTGTTCTGGGCTGTTGCTGAGGCGAACAGACCGACCATGAGCAGCAACAAGGGCAGCAGGAAGCGCCGTGGGTTCACTCCTGCGACAGTCCCGCACTCTTTGACAGACGCCATATTGAAATAACACCAACGGATAAACACACCACACCTCACCACTGCCTACAACCTTTCCAAGGGAGCAAAACTGCGAATTTTTAGAGTATATCTCTCTAACTTCTAGTGTGAAGATACGTCTGAGACACGACACTCGCCCATATTTTGGATACCTTTAATCCTTGTCGTTTGAGCTATAAACATATATGGGAATTTTTCTTAGAAGAATGTCGTCAGTGCTCACACAAAATCAACAGCTGCAAATTTCACCTGTTTTACCGTTATCTGTTCCTTGTAAGTCATGAAAGAGAAGCCATTAGTTCTCGTTGTAATTTGACAACGTTATGTGTCTCATCAGACGAAGTGAGTTCGTTCTTTCTAGTTGGGGAAAGAATCATTTATGATCTGGCTGACACCGCAAAACCTGGAGTTAAACAAAATGAACGTTTCCGACTTTTGATAACTAAACTTTTAATCCATAAATCCTGAGACGCTTGAAATAGCCACAGGTGTTCTGGAGTGCGTGAAACTGAGGAAACAAAAGCAACAAAAATCTGTAGAATTTGTCATAATAATATGACTACGAAATTGAAAATAATGTGGGGAACTTGAGTTCAATCAGCAAAAGTCAAAGGAAAACATCTTTTTTGAGCCACAAGCAAAAACATTTACGATAAAAAGCAAATGCCAACTATGTGTGCCTGCTTTCCAAAATGCTGTTATTCTTTTAAGATAAGATAAGATAAGATAAAATAAGATAAGATAAGATTAGATAAGATACGATAAAATAAGATAGGATCATATAAATATTCATAGTCCAGACCTGTTACATTGGTTTGGTGTTTCACCAGGTATACACACACACACACACACATACACACACACACACACACACACACACACACACACATACACACACACTCATACACACAGGATCATCATCATCATCATCATCATCATCATCATCATCATCATCATCATCATCATCATCATCAATAACACAATGTCAATCAAGACTACCACCACCACTGCCACCAACATAACGACAACAACATCAATAATTACAACAACAAGGACTCAAACAACAATAACAACAACAACAACGACGAAAGCTGCACTATCCTTCCCACATTAACCACGGTTGACAACAACACCAGCAACAGCAACAATATAACCAATAATAATAATAATAACAATAATACTAAAATATTGTCGCGGACGCCAAGTGCTGAATCAGAAATTCATTGATAACATTTTAATCCCCAAATTGAAGCTTTTGTCACTGAGCGCGGCGCCTGTTAAGTCTAGCACACACAGGAAAGTGCACGAACCAGCTTGAAGAACAAAAACACAATGAGGCTGAAAAAAACAAACGAGAAAAGAATTGACATGAAATAGGTTCAAGGTGCGACATCGGAAAGTAGTGTGTTGAAAATTAACTTCATAATATCATGCAGTTTCAGTTCAAAAATCGAATACTCGGCGGCCTAATGAGAGAGAAAAAGGAAGCCTCAGTTTCTCCTTTGGATCTAACGATTTTTTTGTAGCAGTTTTGTTCAAACTTCTGCTTCTGGACGAGTCAGCTATGCACGAGATGCACATACGCTATAATATGTAGCTTTTAAAAATATTTTTTCGAGTAACTTTACTATGTAACGTTCAACGCGGCTGTTGCCAGTGTGTCTTTGCGTTGAGCTATATCAATACATTGCCAATGTTTCTTGCGTTGTCCATATCAATACATTGTGTTAAATTTGAAGAAGGTCAAAACACAATATTGATGGGCTTTTTTTCCAAGTCAAAGTGTCCAATGTCAGGACACGTGTTAATAATTTCTGTTAATAATACACCAGCATCCATTTGAAAATATCGAGAGAGCAAAGGGGATCTAAGTTTTATGTGAACTATGAAAAACATTACGCGATAAATAATTTTTCATACAAACTGATCAAAATTCTTGAAGAACTTAAGCGATGCGGAAGCAAAATGGTGATCATCAATTGCTTAAATGGAAAGGGGAAGAAGTTATGAGAAAGAACTCACAAACGAAATCAATAGCTCATTGAGATTTTCTTTTAAGGAACGGAAAAAGAGAGTACATACAAGCGAACGTGTGAGAGAAAGAGAGACAGAGAGACAGAGACACAGACAGACAGACAGACAGACAAACAGACAGACAGACAGACAGACAGACAGACAGACATCTCTATGAGACACAGAGAGAGGGAGAGAGAGGGAGAGAGAGAGAGAAAGAGAGAGATAGAGAGGCAGAGAGAGAGAGACAGGGACAGGGAGAGAGAGACAGACAGACAGACAGAGAGAGAGAGAGACAGACAGAGAGAGAGAGAGAGAGACAGACAGACAGACAGAGAGAGAGAGAGACA
>NW_004797696.1:573486-574829 GCF_000002075.1 Aplysia californica
GCAAAAAAATGTCGTTTAATCTTAAAGTTCTAATTTTACATTTATGGTCGACCTATTCGTGCTCTACTGTCTCACGATGATTTGCCCTAAAGATTTCTGATGACTTATATTGTACTAGCCTTTAGCACCCACCGTCATGTGCACATATAATAACCTGTTCACTTTCTTGTACTCACAGTTTCTTGAAATTTTCTCAACAAAAAAGAAAACCTATCTGTTATTTTGCCCTGCTTCTTCATATCGTCTTATATTTCGACGGCCCATAATATGCCCACGTCTTTTAATCTGTTCTTTAAACGGTTTACGCAATGCGGTGAATTTCTTAGATTTTTCTAGAACCTCGCACGATTTCTGACCTGAAAATTCAATTTTACAGTATCAAAGGCATATGGCCATTGAGAGCTGGTATATAGTTGGTTTACTTTCGTCTGTTCGCGGTTAAAACAGAATAAAAACAAATCGCTCCGTTTGATCCTCTCAGGACTTTGCATGCAGGTCTTAAAGTTGAATAACTAACACGATCTTAAAACCTATTAATGAAGATCACTGCAAACTAAGATTCCGACACGATTTCTTTGATGTTACATTAAGGGGGCAAAAAATAGGGGATTTACAGCATAACCTAAAACTTCAAAAAGTTAATATATGTCAATATTTTCGTCAACATCACACACACTTTAACGCACGTCTAGGACGCACGATCCAACAGACGGGTGAAAGTTTTTTGACACTAACGAGAAGACGTATAAAAAGTTTGGGTTCTTTTATTTAGGTTTGTGTTTTGTTTTTGTTTTGTTTTTGTTTGTCTTTTCAAGGTTGGAAGGGGGGGGGGCTACGTGATAGCACTGAAATGTAGGGGCAGGGTTGTTTCACTGTCCCAAGATGCGTAATTCGCAGGCTAGTTCAATCTAAATCAATTATTGTACTGATCCTGTTTATGCTGTGCTTTAATGTATGGCCAAATAAATGAGGAGTCCACTGAAAAAAACGGGCATAGTCACACACTGAAAATCGTGAGGGTATCAAATTTGAACACTTGTTGACTCATAACTGTATTACTGTTCAGCTGTTGGTTGATTATTGTTGTTAGATTTTCCACCCATTTAAACATATGAACTAAACCACCAATCAAACAGATATACAGTTAAGAGTCCACAAGCTTTTGAAATTGACACCCCCACAATTTCCAGTCGTGACTACGCCCTTTTTTCTGTGGTCTCCTCAAATATAGAAACGCTTTTTATTACTTTTTTGTCGCTAGCCTCCAGGAATGTCATACAAAGTGACATGAATGATAATAATAATAATAATAATAATAATAAATAATAGATAGCATTTGTATA
>NW_004797696.1:574929-577064 GCF_000002075.1 Aplysia californica
AGGACACAACATCGGACCCTTGACGGGATTCGAACCCACGACCTTACGGTTGCGAGTCCGAGAGCCTAACCACTAGGCCACACTACGTGATAGCACTGAAATGTAGGGGCAGGGTTGTTTCACTGTCCCAAGATGCGTAATTCGCAGGCTAGTTCAATCTAAATCAATTATTTCACATGAGCATTGAGAAATTAATAAATGAGCTAAAATAAGTATAAACAAACAGATGAAAATGAACAAGCCGAAGTAGGAGTGTGTATTTAGACACTGTAGGTGGGAAGATATGATATTAATGGGAGGTTTCAGACTACGGACAAAAGAATACAGCCAGGAGAAAATTCATTGTGGAAGCGTCTTTATTGTTGAAACACAATGACCACGGTAGTGTCAGCCATGCTAAATTGTGTATATGATTATTCAAGGTAGGTTGTTTTTTTTTAAACAATAAACAAAGAGGCAAAATCAATCACGGCTTCAATTTTCGCAAGAAAAACAAAATAACCATGTTATTTCTGGAGGTGGATTGCGGTTAAAACCCACATGCATATCCCAAATACATTTGGTCAAGAGACAGATTATGGAGATATACCTCGAGAAAGTCAACCACCCAGAGACCATAGCTGCGCTACAAAGGTATGATAATTCTCAGACTAAGGACTTATACAATAAATTCCTGAATCATGAACTTCGATGTGTTGACACTTTTACTTTGACGCAGGCGTAAAGGCGTGGTCCTTGGAGCGCACTCTTCGCGGAGATGGTTTTTGTTGTTGTTGTTGTTGTTGTTGTTGTTGTTGTTGTTGTTGTTGTTTCTGTAGGTGTTTTGCGGTGCTTGCAACTGCATACGGTCATATGAGCGCGCGGGACATATTAAACATTTTCAGTTTGGTAGGAATTAATTTCGAATTTTGCCCGGGTGGTGGCCGAAGCCTACTCTTACCTATTTTGGACCACTAAGGGATCTTTAAAGTGCTTTACTTGCACACGGAACCTCCGAGATTTTCCCCCCTTTTCGTCCGAGAAGCTTAGGTGTTAAATCTTACCTACCATAAGATCAGAGTAGCTGCTGAAAGACAGCAGTAAGAAAGAGCCAAGGAGTAGCAGTAGAAAGGTTGCAAAAAGAGTCAGGAGCCCAGAGGAGGGGATAAAAGGGGTGGGGAAGGGGGCAGACAGTGGCGACGAAAGCAGACGACAGAACATTGTTAGAGAGGTGGAGGGGTGAAAGGAGAAAATTCTAGAGAAGAAAATTTTTTGTCGTTATCAGTTTTCGAGCCCCGGGCCTATTGAAATAGAGGCAAGCACCGTAACCTCTTTCTAGACCATGAGACCCCCCCTCCCCGCCTTTTTTTTATCACAGAGATAATGAAAATACTGACTTACAGAGAGCGAAAAACGGCCGCCATGACAATGCGCGGTCTAGGAGTGCGTGTCTATGTCTCAGACTCCAACACGCTAAAATGGAATTTTGATCGGGTATGATATCCGAGATTTACAAGTTCATCTAGCATAAAATGAGTCCGCAATTATATCACAATATGATTAATATATCAAGTAATTGTCAGCGCAGAGTTTTGAAGAAACAAAACAGACGGCGAGACCTAAATCAACTGTTGAGATGTCGCAAAAAAGTGGTGAACTTTCGTATTATGCGTCACAAGGAGCAAAAATCCTCGCTCAAGTAGCACGAAACAAGATTTCAGGAAAATTTGATTGACAGAACATAGCTAGAAATTAATGTCTTAACGTTTCAATAATAAAGAAATCATCATGTCTGGTATCGGGAAGAAATAACCTCGTATTGTTTAACACCTGTAAGTAATTAACATTGTTTTTCTTTCACTTAATTTCCACTTCATTTTCTGTTAATATATTTTAAGAAGCTAACGAAACAGTACAGTGAAAATGGAATAGTTTAACGCCCCTATCAACTCTATTGGGCTATTTTCGAGTCGGGACTTTGGAGTTAAGCTTTATCTCCGAAAGGACAGAGCCAAATGGGAAATTCGTGTACAGTACTTTTCCCCAAGGGCACAATGTCGGACTATGCTGAGGCTCGAACCATAGAGTGGAGTAGCTTTTTCAGTACAATTACAGTTCATGTTTTAAGAATAATCTTATTTGGTCTACTTATGTAA
>NW_004797696.1:577741-584438 GCF_000002075.1 Aplysia californica
AGAAGAAGAAGAAGAAGAAGAACAACAACAACAACAACAACAACAACAACAACAACAACAACAACAACAAAAACAACAACAACAAGAGGTTCTCCTTTTCCTATGTGCTGGACGCAGTAAGTCATCTCGCGAGTAAAGAAATCAAACTGAGGGAAAATCAAATTTCAAAAATTGCATTACGTTGTTGCGAGAGTTGTAAAATGTATTAAACATTAATTTGAACAGGATATGGTGCAAAAAAAAGACCTCTTTCGGATTCAAACCCCAAACATTGACACGCTGGCCGCGTTCAGGGCCTACTGTTTAAGAAAGGCCCGCCTGGACAGTCAAAAGTGCCCAATGTCCCTTCTGGAAGGTACTGATCTTTTATAATATCGAAATCAACTTCACAGGGACGCCGAGAGGGGCAAAAGCGAAAGCATCCTCCAGACAGCCAAGTCTGGCGTAATCAGCATTTATTGTGTGCGTGTCTTTGGGCGGGGGTGGGGTGGTTCTCTCTCGTAACGTTGTTTTGGGATTATTTCTACCTAAGTCAATGTGTCTGTCTGCCGCTTGTCATTAGCTTCTATGGATTATTTGCCTATGCATAAAACCAATTTATGTTATGTGAATAACCAATTCAACAGCTTGCGTTGAATAAATTCGAGGACTGTCTCTTTTTCGGTATTTATTAATTAAATTTTTTTTTTCTTTTTGTTTTTGTAAGGCTCATCAAAGAATATTCACTCAATGCCAAGCGTCTGAGATTGGTGTATTGCTTAATGCACAAGTCAATATAATACTGAGCGGGCACCGTATCTTCCGGACCAAGTGACTCTTTTATGCTTAGGTCAAATTGTTCTTAACCTTGGAAACAAAACAGAAGTTTAAAGCGTCGTCATACGGATTATTGTC
The DNA here is from genome assembly GCF_000002075.1 of Aplysia californica. Lineage (NCBI taxonomy): Eukaryota > Metazoa > Mollusca > Gastropoda > Aplysiida > Aplysiidae > Aplysia > Aplysia californica. The sequence goes on from NW_004797696.1 coordinate 578,636, forward strand.
TATTTAGGTTATAGTATTATATTTCAAGGCCTTTTGCCAGAATTTTGCCACAATCTACTTTGCAACAATAAGTGTGTTCTTATATTTTATGAAACCAACAAAAGAGCGATTCAACAAGGTTTGAACTTGAAGCATGAGCAGTAGAAATCCGATAAAAAGATACTTCCACTGTCTTTTGGTCATTTCAGAGTGTTGATTGGAGTGACCTGTTTGCAGATTTCTGTTAAATTATAACTGTATGTTTTAACGATTAACACACACTATTGAAACACGAGCGAACACAAAAACGCACTCGGTACGTGAAAAGAAATTTTTGTAAAGAAACAAACCCATCGATATGGAGGGTGTTTTAAAATGGGTACCTCAGATTCACATGAGAAACACGTCATTCTTCCACTCGTTTTTTTGTGAGTCGTTTCGCAACCATGGCCTTTTAGTTCTGAGTGGAAGCGAGACTTTACTACGTTTTATTTAGTTTTTAAAAATGGCTCACGCGACTTGACAATAACTCCGTTGAGCAGGCCAATATATTTTATTTTTCATTTTGACATCTCTGTCCCCCGGGGCAAGGACGTCACAACATGTTATGAGCTTGAGCATTTCAGCAGCGACAGGATATTTCTTCCTAGTCTTGCCTCGCATATTGCACACATTGTACAGAGATAGAAAAGAAAAAAAACATGATGAGAATGCCTCTCTTTCTAGGGGTTGCATTGTCCTACCTAGAACAATCAGGAACCGAAACTATTAGATCTAGATTTCTCTGCTTTTTGATAACACAGCAAACGAAGGTAGTCAGTGAATTAATACGTTCTTTCACAGCAAAAGAATAACAGGGATCATAAAACTGTTAAGACATAAGATTTCTAAAGACCCAATTATCGCTCAGAAAGCCTCCCCCACAACATAGTTCAACGTACCTTTGACCTTGAGTAAAGTACAAAATATAGTGTTAACATTCACCGCCTTTGTATATTATGTTCTTTTCACACTTCTCCTGGAATATTTCACTGTAAATTTGTCCTTTTCTGCTCTCTTACGCGCTGCATCCAGGGCGTCAAAGGCAACCCCTTACCAATTCTACTTTAAAAAATCGAAACAAACAAACCCTCTAAGGTAATCCTAACTGAGGTTCGAATCCTTGGGTGAGATGTTCTAAATATAAACGGTTTGGAAAACCGTGAACCCTCTCAAACTCTTTCTTCCAAAGATCAGGTTGCAAATCTGGGTTTTCTTCTTCAGACATCTAACACTGCCTTGCAAAAGGTCAAACGCAGCCACAACGGAGCAAAACTGAAGGTCATCAGTAGTTACCAACGGCACGTACAATAATAGAGCATTATGCTGAATCTTCCAAAATACATCGCTGCAGAACCATTGACCTATATTATTTTGACGGAAGTTCCTTCATAATTTGCCTGACACTCGACTGAGGGGGGTTAAAAAATGCGGAATGAGGTCAAAGCAAAAAAGGGAAAGGTCGCGCAGGAAATAAATATAAAATGTACATGCATATAAAAAATCCCCCAAGGCGTGAGTGCACAATAAGAGGGTGTTAAACAAAAAGGTTTTTTTTTTTAAACCAACGCTGTTACACTTTTTTAACAATCGTTTTAAAGGTAGATGATTTCTAACACCCCCATCCACGAAAAAATATCCTCTATATTAATAGTTCGGAAGACATCTTATACGAATGCTACTTATGAAAAGATGACAACGGACATTATGTATGTTGCAAACCTTACTGGGTTGATGAAGTAATTTATGCTAGTGAATAAGTCCACAAAAGAAACGAAATGTGCTTTCCTTTGTAGACAATGGCTTTTAAATAATGATTATAGAAAAAAACAGGCCTCAGGAAAGGGGGGAAAGATGAGAAGGGTGCTGTAGAAGTGTGTACGTCTAACATTATATTCATATTTTAAAAATTAGGTTAGAAAAGGATTTGTCATCGCCAACAAGCATCTACTCTAGAATAACAAAGTTCTATCTGCGCAGTACGTTGTTTTGAGAAATTCGAAGTAAAAAGTTTGAGTTTCACATGTCCATTTTTTTCGAATGCCATTTTTTAAATATCTTGATAAAGATTCCGGATAATCTTAAGATTTTTATAGATCAGATAGAACATTTGGTTTCTGATGTCATGGTCTTAGCATTTCAAAAACACCAAAAATATCAAATAGAACTTTTTAATTCAAAGATAGCGAGGTATATAGTGAACACTTCAAATAGAAATAGGGAGGGGTGGAACAAGAAAGAGATGGAGAGAAAGAGAGAGAGAGAGAGAGAGAGAGAGAGAGAGAGAGAGACAGAGACAGAGAAAGAGAGAGAGAGAGAGAGAGAGACAGAGAAAGAGAGAGAGAGCAGCAGCAGCAGCAGCAGCAGCAGCAGCAGCAGCAGCAGCAGCAGCAGCAGCAGCAGCAGCAGCAGCAACAGAAAGGAAACACGGATTCTAAAAAGTATTATAGAATAAGAGAATGTTCAGGAACAGGTACATCGATTTTGTTGCTGAAGTTGGCTATAATGATAACATAATAAACAAGAAAAATAACTTGCTCATTTATATATATATATAAACAGGTGACAACGGAGGGAAGAGCAAAATAATCGACATTGCTACAAAATCGACAAAATAAACGTATTGAAAATAAGATCACCTTGAAATCTTAATAACACAATCATAAAATCCTTTTCTTGTTAAAACAAAAAACACAAAGAAAGAAAGAAATGAAAAGAAGAAAGAAAAATGTTTAAACAACCCAAAACAACACACACAAGAAATCAACTGTATCACAACCTCATAAATCCAGAGGCAGGTGAGAAAACTCACTCGGTGAGTAAGGAAGGAAGCACGTGTAGAGAGGTGAGGGTCGGTCAGTGAGAGGAAAGGTTTCGGGGGGTAAGAAGGACAGGCGAGCGACACGGGAAGGAAACGTTGGTGCCACCATGGGCTGGCTGGCTAGCGGCCGGAGAGCGTGGGGCATTGTGGGGATGAGCGCTGGTGGTGGGGAGATGGCGCTCACATCGCACTCACAGACTGTAGGTCAGGCAGCTACTCCATACGGTTTTTGCTCGACTTTCGTTGTTGCTGCTGTTGTTGTTGTTGTTGCTGTTGTTGATGTTGTTATTGTTGTTGTTGTTGTTGTTGCTGCTGTTATGTAGCCTATCAGTTCGAAATGTTTGGAGTCCCGAAGAGCGTACTCTTCGCCAGGGCCACCGCCTCTCTTGGGCAGCGGGTGAGGCAGTCCAACCTCCCTGAATCCTCCCCAAAGAGATGTTGTTGCTGTTGTTGTTGTTGTTGTTGTTGCTGTTATTGTTGTTGTTGCTGTTGTTTTTATGAAGGGTTTGTTGTTTTGAGGCTTTTTTAAGGGGTGGGAGAAAAGGGGGGGGGGGAGCCCAGGAGGGTGTCTTGGAGGAGGGCTGTCGTGTAGTGTTGGTCTTTGTTAGCTTTTTTCCTTTGAGTTTTTTTTTTCTTTTTTCCCCTTCTTTTGGGGGTTGGTGGTTGTCTGGACTGGAGGGGGGTGTTTGGGAGGAGGGTTGTCATGTAGTGCTGGTGTGTATTAGTTTTTTAATTTTATTTCTTTAAAGTTTTTTATCCTTTGGGAGGGGGGTATACCTAAAGGGCTCTTGTTATGCAATGTTATGCAATTGATAGCTATCCTGTGTAAATATGAAACAATCGAAAACTATAACGTAAAGAGATATAAGTGCATTTATACAGCATTTATCCCTACTCTATAATAAAGCTTAGTAGAGCTTTTGAAGAAAAACAACAACAAAACATTAAACGTTGAATATCCTGGCAACGGCATAAACGCTAGGAGCTTGCCGATGGCTCAATATCTCTGGTGTTCAAGTTAAACCTACGTTCTTTGGTCGGTGACAATGATCAAACGTTTTTGGGTCTTTTTAAAAAAAAAATAAAAACGTAGGCCTAGACTTTATTTCTAAGAATAAACAACAACAACAAAACTCCAAAGAATAGAAAACAAAAAATTTTATAACACGTCCTAATTTTAGAGTACGCAGTACATGTACTTGTATAACTCACATAAAAGGAAAAGTGTAGAGACTCAAAAGATTAGATTTACTTTTAAACACACCCGCTGCACAGTATAAAGGTGAAGTTTCATTTTTGTACTTTCACGGGATGTTTGCATTTCATTTTATTGTGTACTGGACACTACTGTCAATTCCTTATGGACGAGGAGGAGGAGGAGGAGGAGGAGGAGGAGGAGGAGGAGGAGGAGGAGGAGGGGGACGAGGAGGAGGACGAGGACGAGGAGGACGAGGAGGACGAGGAGGACGAGGACGAGGAGGAGCCGTGAAAATCTCAGAAATTCCATCACCAACAGAGCTTTCCATTTTAGATTAATATATATACGAGGAATCTCCTTTGGGCCAGAAAATTACTGAAAGAGTGAATGAATGAACAAATGTCTGAATGAACAAATGAATGAATTTATGGATGAACACATAAGAATGAATGAATGAATGAATGAATGAATGAATGAATGAATGAATGAATGAATGAAGAGGCAAATAACTTTCGGTTATAATATTTAATACCCTTTTCAACAAAGTTCGGTTATTTAAGAGTCGACGCCTACGTGCTTAGCATGAACTTTTGAACTTCTCGCACAATAAACAAGCCGGCTATCATCGGGCTGCATGGCTGGAGGAACGACATGCGCAATTTTGTAACGAGATACATCATGCCAAAGGCTGTCTGGGGGTGGTGGTGGGGTTGGTGAGGGATGTGGCTGCACTTTTGAGAGACTTTGGAAATGAACATTCTTTACCGTTGAACAAAATAAGAGATTTTAAAAGTTATTGAAACATCAATGGGTGCATGGGTGAATAAATGAATGAAAAAGAAATGGTTGGATGAAGTTGGGAGTTAATTATTGTATTTATGAGCTGATGTATAAATGAACGAAAGAATTAATGCGAGTACTTCGGACTGTTCATATGTGACTGATCCATATTATAGAACCCCTTTTCAAAGCAAGTCCCTAATCTAAAAGAGAACGCAAGTTTAAGCTCTATTTTGCTAGAAGATTAGAAACTCATGGTAAGGACAGAAAGGAGAAAGAAAAGTATTAATATCAAAGCTTAAAGGGCATTGTACGTATAATAACCAACTTCGTTTTCGTTCCTGCCTTGACCCCTTTTTTCATTCACAGAAAAATAGGGAGGAAACAATACGTCTGACCTTAATACCAGTGCCAGTAGCGGAAGCGACAGTCTCAGCCACCGGTGCTGTTAAAATAACAGACAAACACGTTTCCTTTATTTGGAGAAGGACTGCCGGTGTTAGAAAAGAGGGGAAAAGAGTTCCACCTTTACTTTTACTTTTTACTTTTTCATCCTCTGTTGCAGTTAAGCGTCGAGGGGAGATGCAGTTTTGTATGGTAGGCCAGCTCCGCAGCTTTTTTAGTTGTGATATTATGTTTTCTCAGGGTTGCCTTGACACCCTCGATCCACCTCTTGCGTGGCCTTCCTCTTCCTTTATAGCCCGAGTGCTTAGTCTTGTAGGCTCTCGAGGCTGGCTGGCCAAGTGACAAACGTAACAGGTGGCCAAGCCATTCTATTCCCGTCTTTCTATGTAATTCAGGCAGGACTCAATGACGATAACTGCTCTCACTTCTTGATTTCTGTGCCTGTCTCGTCTTGTGATGTTAAGGGTTTTGCGGAGACGATGATTTTGATTTCAGGGGTTTAACTTAATGTCCAGCTCTGGCACTGGTAGCATAATGTTGGTATGAATATTGAGGTGACAAGCAATCTCTTTGTGTCCATG